>NC_133405.1:78555799-78692105 GCF_047511655.1 Castor canadensis | reverse complement strand
CATATTGTATAGTGGATTAGAATTGAAACCTAGGCTCTAATGAAAACTAAAATAGGTATAACATCTCCTCAGTAAGAATGCCTACTTGAATAATACTATATGTAATAGCTGCTGGGATCCTTTGTACATTGTTGCTGAGAATTTATAACCATCTGACCTAGCAATCCCACTACTGAATATACAACCAAAGGAAATGAAATCAGTATGTCAAAGAGGTCAAAGAGGCATCTGCATTTCCATGTTTATTTATAATAAGAAAATACCAGTATCCATCAACTGATGAATAAATATAAAAATGTGGTGCTTATACACAATAGAATGCAATTTAGTCACAATAGAAAAAGAAATCCTGTAATTTGGGGCAACATGAATGGACCTGGAGATCATTTTCTAAATGAAGTAAGTCAGGCACAGAAAGAAAAGTGTGGCATGTTTTCCCCAATACATGAAAGCTAAAAATGTTTATATGAATGTAGAAAAATGATTTTTGAAGATTGGGAAGGAGATTGCATTTGAGCAGTGTACCATGTATATATATGTTGAAATATCACAATGAACCCATTTAATATGTACAATTGGCAAATGATAATTAAAAAATTTTTAAAATAAAGGAACGTTTGATGGAAAAGAGAATAATGGAGGGCGTTTCAAAAATGAGATGTTAATATATACTATAAACATTGTAATACTTATACAGAATGATATAACAGAGTATAAGTTTCAAAGGCAGACACCAATATAGAAACATTTATTATTTGATAAAAGGATTTATTTCAAATCATTGCTAACAGTCTCAGAACACCAGCTAGAGTTTTTTTAAAAAAAACTTGTATTTGTATATCATATCATGTACTAAAATGAAATTTTTTGAATTTTATTTTATCATTTTTACATTTACTTTCATACATGTGTATACATCATTTAAGCCACCTTCCCACCCCCCTCCTTCTGAGCATAATCTGTTCTGCCCTCTTGTTCTCAGATTTTGTAGAAGAAAAAATATAAAAGAGAATAAGAATAAACATGGCATTTTTGCTAGTTTGAGATTCCTTGTGTTGTTTACATGCATATGTATGTTACAACCCAAATAGGTTCATCTCTACCAGACCTCTTCACTACTTCCTAGTCCCCTTCCCATAGTGGCCCCTGCCAGTTTAAGATTAGCATATTCATTTCTATACAATGACCACATTAACCACATTCAAGTTTTTGGTTTTCCTCTTTTTCCCTATCCACCCTGCGTGCAGTCTCCCCTTAGTGTGTGATCCATGTCCAATAATGTTACTGCCTTTGTTTTAAGTCTATAATCTGTATATGAGAACATGAGATTTTTGGTCTTCTGAGCCTGACTAACTTTGCTTAAGATGATGTTCTCCACTCCCATCCATTTACCTGTGAATGACAAAATTTCCTTCTTTGGGGCTGAATAAAATTCCATTGTGAATAAATACCGCATTTTCTTAATACATTTGTCAGTAGTGGGGTATCTTGCCAGTTTCCATAGCTTGACTATTGTGAATAGTGCTGCAATAAACATGTGTGCAGGTGCCCTTGTAGTAAGCTGAGTCACATTTCTTGGCAGTACATCCCTAGGAGTGGTATTGCTGGATCATATGGCTGATCTATGTTCACTTTTTTTCAGAAGCTTCATATTGTTTTCCAAAGTGGTTGTGCTAGGTTACATTCCCACCAGTCATGCTTGAGGGTTCCTTTTTCTGTATCCTTGCCAACATTTGGTGGTGGTGGTGTTCTTGATGGTAGCAATTCTAAAAGGGGTGAGATGAAATGTTAGTATAGTTTTGATTTGCATTTCCTTTATGGTCAAGAACGGTGAGCATTTTTTCATGTTTTTTACTGATTTGCAATTCTTCTTTTGAAAAGGTTCTGTTTAATTCAGTTGCCCATTTCTTTATTGTGTCATTAATTTTTGGGGAGTTTAGTTTTTTGAACTCCCTCCCTGTATATGCCTGTTATCAGAAAAAGTCACAATGTAAAATTATAAAAGATTAAGTCATTAAAGAGATAATTGGTGAAAAGTAGGTAAATTTAAGACAGTTTTTTTTTATTTTTAGAAAGTTCTATCACTAGCTTCTATTTTTAAAATCCATAGACAAGATGCTTTATTTTATAAACATTCACACACACACATGCACACACACATGTATTCAGACACGTGCACAAATATACATATGTTAAAGGCTAGTGTGAATATGCAGCAGGAATGCTCTGTTGAATCAATAAACCATGCTTCTTTGAAAGCATCAACCATGAACAATTTCATACCCCAGAATGTATGAACCAGAAGCAATGACAAGAGAAAAGACAGCATGGTGCACTATTGCACCACCACACTGAAAGTACACTTTGAAAGGTTCACTAAGGATGCATTCATTGAAACCACAAAGAGCAGCATACATTATGTTTACTGTATTTGAGTATCATGCCTCACTGTATAATAAATTATATGTCAACTTAAAATCTGAAATTATAAAGGGAATGTGATAGGGTGCCTCTAGAGAAGAAAAATGTGGAAATTCTTGCAGCTCTTCTCTCACTGTCATTTTGAAAACCTAATAAACACATTTCTCTGACATGTTTCTTAGCTAAAGGGAGAAAAGAATGAGAACTAAAGTATTTCAACATCATCTACATAAGTATATTAAAATGGAGAATTAATGTAATAATCTAAGATGATCCAGGAATAGCAAATTCAAGAACAGGAGAAGCAACTTGGGTCTCTGTTACCTGGATGATTCTATAGTGATTATATATCTTGAGCAAAGGTTGAATTCTCTATTTTAATTTCTAGTTGATTCCATAGTAAAAAAAAACACAATCACTCTTGGGTACTAATAATGAAAGTCAAGTATAGTTTTAAAACAATTATTAAGATGATTTGAGGCCATAGTAACTCTGGGACAACTACACTGTAACACTACACTTGACTCTCATTCTCCACATTGTATCTTTTCATCCTACATCTGATTTAACCTGCAGCATCAGTGGACAATTTCACCTGTGATCAGACTCAATCTTGTTCTTGTAGAATCTAACCTTAAGAGTGTGATAGATCTTTCTCTTTCCTTCTCAGTCCTTCTCCAATAGCATGGAAATAAATGCTCCATGTACTAAAGATGTGAGATTATTATCCCCAAGAGTAATCCTTAACTAATAAGGAACAAATAACAATGGATTTTGCATCTTCTCATTTAGTGGAAAGCTCTAGCAGGCATTCTGTACACTTTGGAAATTTCAACGTAACTGAGACCTGTTGCTCACAGAGGTAGTCTCAGTTACATACCTCATATTGATGTATATATTTTTCCACCTTTCCTGTCTTCCTCTCTCTGTTCCTTTAATCATGTCCATGGAAATAACTTCCACATAAACCACCTGCATTTTCGTCTTTGTCTGGCTCTACTTTCAGGAAAACCTCAAATAAGACAATGTTAAAGAGAAATTTTTCCTTTTTTTTTTTCATTTTTCTTTTATTATTCATATGTGCATACAAGGATTGGTTCATTTCTCCCCACTGCCCCCACCCCCTCCCTTACCACCCACTCCGCCCCCTCCCTCTCCCCCCCAAACTCTGGTGATCCTGGTATAATCCTATCAGTCATGATTGTTATCTTAAAATATTGCTGTAGCAATTCCACTCCTAAGGATATACCCAAAGGAATATGTCAGGTTACAAATGAAGGCACCTGCACACCCATATTTATTGCAGCATTATTCACAATAGCTAAGCTATGGAAACAGCCAAGATGCGCCACTAATGATGAATGTATTAAGAAAATGTGGTATTTATATACAATGGAATTTTATTCAGCAACAAAGAAGAATGAAATTTTGTCATTTGCAGGTAAATGGATGGAACTGGAGAACATCATCTTAAGCGAAGTTAGCCAGGCTCAGAAGGCAAAAAATCACATGTTCTCCCTCATATGTGGAATATAGACTTGATACAAATACAGCAGGACTATGGAAAACAGGTCACACTAAAGGGAGGTCACATATGAGAGGGAAAGTATACAAGAAGGAAGTTAAGAGAGAGAAAGAGAGAGACAGAGGGGAGGGGAGAGAGAGAGACAGGGACAGAGTGCTGTATTGGTGCAACAACTGTACACCAACAAACTGGATAACTTGGATGAAATGGAAAAATTCCTAGAATCATACAACCTGCTAAAGTAGAATCATGAGGAAATAGAAAATCTGAAGACCTGTAACTAGTAAGGAGATTGAATCAATAATCAAAATCCTCTCAATGCCAAAAAGCCTGGGTTGAGATATCGTCACTTTGTACTACCAAACATGTAAAGAAGAAAATTTCTAAAAATAAAGAAGAGTGCCAGCTAGTGGTGCATGCTTGTAATACTGGCACTCAGGAGGCCGAAGCAGGAGGATCATGAGTTTGAGGCCAGACTGGACCTCATAATGAGACCCTGTCTTAAAAAAACTGAAGAGGAAGGAACATTTCCCATCTGATTTTATGAGGGCAACTTTACCCGGACACCAAAGCAACATAGAGCCTATAAGATAACTTCAGACCAGTATCCCTTAAGAATATTGATGTAAACATCTTTATCAGTATTGGCAAACTGAATTCAGCAGTCATTAAAAGGATTATATATCATGACCAAGTGAGATTCATTCCTGTAATACATGGATGGTGGAACATATGAAGATCAATCAATATAATACACCACATAAACAATGAAGCACAAATCACATTATCATCTTGGTAGATGCAGAAAGTCTTTGACAAAATTCAACACATTTTCATAATAAAAAAATTCAATAAAGTAGGCTATAAACTACCTGTAAAAATATTAAGGGTGTAATGAAAACTCTACACTAACATTATGTTCAATGCTGAGAGACTATAAGCTTTTCCTTTTAACATCAGGAAGGATGTCCACTTTCATCACCTTAATTCAACATACATAATATCGGAGTTTTAGCTAGACTAATTAGGCAAGAAACTAAAATTAAAGACATCTATATTAGAACAGAAGAAGTAAACTTTTCTTTCATAAATAATATAATCTTATATGTATAAACTTCTATAGATTACACAAAAATAATATAGAATTAGTAACTAAATTCAGTAAAGTTCCATTATAAAAAAATGACATACAGGGCCTAGTAAAGTTGCTCAAGTGGTAGAGCACATGCCTAGCAAGTGTGAGGCCCTAAGTTAAAACCCCAGTACCCCAAAAAAATTAAATACAAACCAGTTGAATTATCATGAACTAACAATGAGTGATTGAAAAAGGAAATGAACAAAAAGTTTGTTCAGTTTAATTCAAGTGTTCAACACAATTCAATTTATAATAGTATAAAAAATAATTAAGTATTTGAGAATAAACTTAACCAAAGAGGCAAGAAACTTATACATTGTAAACTACAAAATCTTGCTGAAATTGAACAAGTCATAAGTGGAAAGAACACCCCATGTTGGTGAATTGGAAGAATCAATATTGTTACGATGACAATACTGCCTTAGGTTATCTACTAAATCAATGCAATCTCTATCCAACTATCATGGATGTTTTTGCAGAAATAGAAAACACCATCTCAAATTTCACATTAAATCTCAACTACCTCAAGTATCTCAAATAAGCTTTAAAAGAACAAATGTGAAGGGTTCACACTTATTGATTTCAAAAGTCATTACAAAGTTATAGTAAACAAAACAATAGGCAGCTGGCCTAAAGACAGACTTACAGGCCACTGGAATATTAGAGCTGAGAAATATACCTTTTCATATATGGTCAAATGAGTTTTGACAAGGAAGCCATGACCACTCAATGGGAAAAAGACAGTCTTTTCAATGACTATAGCCAGAAAAATTTGATATCTGTATGCAAAAGAATGAAGTTGGAAAATCCCTGTCCAAACTCACTTAAGTGCTGAAATGTTCTACAAAGACCATGCTGATTTGTACTAAGAGTATAAAAGTTTAATGCTTGAACATGGCATTACCAAGGAAAACCTTCTCAATTCCTCTAAGCTATAAGATGAAGAGTACCCAGTTATAGTGGGGAAAGGAACTCATCACAAATCACTCAATCTTTCCTTATCCATACCCTTTTCCTTTTCCTTATCCTTTCCTGGCAAACTCTAGGTGATATTTTGGACAGCAAACAGTATTGGCCAAACATTATTTCTACTTCTTACTGGTATGTTCTGCAGTAAAACAAGCACATACACAGAAATGTGAGCATGCACACATCTCCAAAGCACTTTTTAACACTTTTGCTCACCTGGACAGCCGATGGACGAATGTTAAATGAGAAAGCACTCATTGATACTGGTTTCACCTGCTAGGAATCTAAGAACTCCTTGTACTCTGGGTCATTCAGACTGTGTGTGTGTGCGAAATACAAAATTTAATAAAAATGTATTTTACTATTTTCACTAAATTGCCTTGTGATATTGTAACTTCAGCACTAATTTTACAAAATAAGAATGCTTAGACAGCTTTTTCCACCCATGGTCAAGTGTTACATTTGGTTGGGATGCAGAATATTTGGTATGAGGTTTAAATTAACAGGTAAATTCTCTACAGAGGTAGTAAACTGACAGATAACAGATTATCTATTCCTTCTCCCATATACACCTACACTAGGATGGACATGGAAGTGCTCAGAGGGTGTCAGAACCAGTAATGCACTGTTGATATGCACCACTTCTTTTAAAAAGCAATTGATAGTACTGGGATTTAAACTCTGGGCCTTGAGCTTGCTGGCTAGGTGCTCTACCACTTGAGTCATGCCTCTAGCCCTATACACACCACTTCTTGTGTGCATGTACATACTTGAATTTATATACACCCGAGTCCCAAATCTGCCCAGGACCAAGGTACCAAAAGAATATTTATTGTACAGTTACTTGTTCACCCCAAGGCCGAACTCATCCAAAACCTCCCAGATTTCCCATATCCAGGACTCTCCTTTCTCCATCCACTTGATTTTTTGTTTCCTCTGGTTATCTGTCAGAGCAGTGTTAACTAGGTTAGCACCCTCCCTCTATACTGCCACCTATCCTTTCTTACACTCTATATAGTTGCTTTAGTGGGCAATCTAGAAGACCTAGACTTAAATGTGGGTGAATTTTCACACTTACTCCCAGCTTTCTGCAAAGCTACTTAAGGCACCCTATACCTGTATGCCTCGACAGGGATTTCCATTCTTTTCACCCACCACAGACCACATGCACATGTACCCTTACACACAGAACATGATTTCATAAAGTAACTGGGCCTGACCGATGATTCACCCATTCCTTTTGACTGCTTCATGAGCACACCAACCTGGGTACACTTTCTGGTGCTCTCAAGCCAAAGATCTGACTAGTTAAGCTAGAGAAAGCGGCCTCTGGGAGGATTTAACCTCTTCTCTCCATCCAGTCCCCTTAGGTATATAAGTACACACTCACAGAGGGATGTTTTAAGAGGGATGGGGTCCTTTATGATGAGTGACTACCCCCCTCCTCATGCACTCCCATCTTACTTCATGCTTCATCACTCTTGCTCATGTACATACACACACACACACACACACACACACACGCATGTGCGGAGTCAGTGGGAGTGTGGAGGTGTGGAGGTTGTGTGAATAAGAAATATGTGGAGAAGCAGGTTACACACTGTGTGCATGACCTCCAGAGTTTTTATTGTCTTAAAACACAGAGAATAGGTCAACAAATGGATCATTTGTAAGCATTTCCCCATACTGGGGATTGAACCCAGGGTCTTGCATTTGCTAGGCAAGCCCTCCACCATTCCCCCAGGCTGTAGTGAGTATCTTTTAAATGGCAGAGATTGCTTTGTTTTGAACATTATTTTCTCTTTTACTTTTAAAATTGTATTATTTGGTAAATAAATTGAAGAAAATACATCTCAGAATGATGTTCTACTTAAAGTTACATTTTAAAAGACTTTTGGGAGGATATAAGGAAAGGGTGTAGGAGGGTGAATGTGGTGAAAATATTATGTACTCATGTATGAAAATGGAAAAATGAGATCTGTTGAAACTATTCCAGGAGTGGGGCAGGGGACAATGTGAGGGGGTGAATTTAGCTAAGATAGACTGTGAGCACTTTTGTAAATGTCACAATGTGCCTCAGTATGATAATAAAAAAATTTTTAAAGACTTTCTACTTTGTAATAGTCAGCTTCATGTTGCATATATCTGTGTGTTAACTGAAAACTCAAATCTGTTATATACCTATGGATGACATATAATTTCATGGGACTTTATTTCCTGTTTTTCTCTGGTTTCCAAATAGTTTAAAAGAGGATCATGATATATTTATTGGGTGGTGAGCAAATGGCCCGTAATGAGTATTGAGCTTAAGAATACACAAATAAAAGGCTAATGAGTGTAGTTGGCAGTGAGAAAGTAGCACCATACTCTCTATATTTTCTTTTTTATGAGCCAGGCTTGTGAGTAACTTAAGTACCACTCCTTCTCAATACTTGCAGATATCTTGGAGATTCTGCTATTGAAATACAAAGTATGAACTTTCAATTTTACTGAAATTAAAAACATATTAGAGGAATAATTCTTAATAACTTAATAAGAATCTACTGCACCCTACTGTATACAGTTTTGAGTATTTATAAACTTAATAATGATAGATACACCCATATAGCATTTATGTACCATGCATAAGTTCTTAGCACTTTATATAAACGGTTTCTTCGTAGTAATTTTTTTTAGTGGTACTGGGTTTTGAACCCAGTGCTTCACACTTGCTAGACAGGCACTCTACTACTTGAACCACTCTGCCAGCCCTTTTTTGCATTGGGTAGTTTCAAGATAAGGCCTCGTGAACTATTTGCCTGGGCTGGTTTTGAAGTGTGATCCTTCTGATCTCTGCCTCTTAAGTAGCTAGGATTACATGTGTGATCTACCAGTGCCTGGCCTTCATAGTAACCTTATGAGGTAAATGCACAGGTATCACAGTATTTTTACAGATATGAAATCTGAAATAACTTGCAGAAGATCATCCAACTAATAAATTACAGAGTTGGGACTGGAATTTTGGCAGACAGACTTTAAAGACTAAACACTCTACTATATACTCCTAAATATTACAATTTACAGTATTATTATGTTTCCAAAAATTGAATTTTATTATATTTATGTATTTCACAATATTCCCTAGAAATGCCAAAATTCTAGCAAGGCCCAATAATTACCTCAATAATCCTTCCAGGACCATGTGAAAAATTCACTTTTTTTGCAGTGCTAGGATTTGAATTCAGGGCCTTATGCTTGCTAGGCAAGTACTCAACCACTTGAGCCATACCTCCAGCCCCCAAAATAAAAGAAAAATATAAGGAAAATTAAAGTATTGCATTTTTGGGGTCACACTTGAGTCCTAAACCCTAGTAAAGTGTGCTGTCTGGTGGCATGAGGCTGGTGGCTTATCTTCCAGCCATAAAGGACCCTTACACTAGTCTAAAGTTAAATCAAATGAACCTCCATTCCAGCATAAGCTATGGGAGAACTGAGAGCCTCAAATTCTTTCCTTGAGAAGAGGTGTAAGAGAAAGGAAATAAAAAGCAGCCCCTAACATCAGGAAGCTGACCTGGTACTCATGGCTAGGCCGCATTATTCTCCTATTGAACATAAACCATTCCATAGAGTACCAACCACAGACAAGGTTACTCTAGGAGTATAATAAAATGAGACAAAGAAAGACCACTTAATTTTGTCTAAGCACAGACAAAAACAAGGTCACTGTGCCATCCACATACTAAACAACCCCCATATGAGTTTAAATGAGTGGCTACAACTTCTTTATCAATTCCAGCTTTATCTTTGTTCTAGTCTTCCCTCCCTATGGATAGATTTATTGAGCTACTAATAATAAAACTGCCCTGATTTCCTGTCAGCATCCAATCTAGTGCACATCTTCACTTTTTAAGGCATTCCTCTAAATCACACAACCAAAGGCCAAGTTCTGCAATAATCCCCACTTACTGATACATACTGTGGTCCTCCCTGATGTGTTTTCCCTCACTGCAACAAGGAATAATAAAAGCTTGTTTAACCATAGGTGTGCCTGCTTTTGGCTGGAGGCCATTGACACAAGAGCTACAGCAAACAGGTCCTGGCCTGCTGAGTAAGTACAGAAGAAGCACCTTTGCCACTGCAGCGCATGGACAGGAGGGGTTGCAAGATATCTGGGTGGCCTCTGTGAAATAGGTGGAAAGATACACCCATGTTTTTCATTTTTTAAATGCATAATAATAGTAGCCACAACTAAAAGGGGCCTAATTTTTTGTGGAAGGAATTTGGGGGCAGTCAGAAATTTCAGAGGTCAAGATCAATGGTGATGAAAATATCTGTATTTACAAACTATACTCCTGTTTAGGTAACTTGACTTTTTCTATATCTTGCCAACTATGGCAGTCCCCACCACCCCAAAAACAATTGAACATCTACCATCATTTCTGGGAGAATGATTTGACATTGAGGAGGGTACTTTCTACACAGGAACAAGAAAGAAAAAGTTTATACGTTCTTTCCCTGCTGACTGTAGAGAGATGAGACAGAAATAAGAAACACAGGCAGTTTGTAAGTTTACCTCTAGGTCAAAATATGAAGAAGGAGGCATGTTCAGTGGTGGAAGAATAAGTCACAAGCAGAACTTTTGTTCCACTTGGTTTATAATTCTGTGAGATCACATCACAACCATCTGGGATAGAAGAGTGATAGGCAGAAATAATGAGACAGAATAAGCATTTCCTAACCACTCTCAGCTCCCACTTGGTATGGAAGGCACCAGGAAGTTCCCTAGGGGGATAGATGTGACCTTCACAGAGTTTGCCAAAGGGAGAAACCAAACTTCTGAGTTTTCACAGTTGAGGAAAGCAAATTTCACCTCTGGGACAAAGTCTGACCAACCACATCCCATTGTTCCCAGTCAGTGCCTCCTTCCAATGTCATAAAGTTATGTATGCCCTTATCATGCAGATGACATTGTGGAAAGGTAGGTAAGATGAAATATAGACTGTCACACAGGAACTTGTTATTTATAAAGTACTTACATTATTAAATAGCAGTGAATTTACTGGATTGATTAAAATTGAGGTTTTTGAAAATTTCCCTGTAACCTTGTGGCATGAAAGTCAACTTGAGATTAATATTAGATCAGTTATAAATAATTAAACATATTCTTTCTTATACATCTTAGTGTAGTGCTGGTAAATTTGCATACATGTATAAACACATACAAAAGTAACTAAAAACTAAGTCAAAGCATCAATAGTGCTTATCTTTGGTGAAGTTCTCATATGGGTTTTGGTTTTAATTAATGTATATATTTTAATATTTTGCAGAAGCCCTCCCATGAACATATTACTTTCATAATAAGACCAATTTTAAAACATGAAATGCCCTGAAATTTTTATTCATTTTATTTTACAGTGAAGGAATATGAAATATCTTTTCAAACTGGTAAACTGCTCACTTTCAATGAATGACTCAATATACTATAGAAAAAGAGAATTGTACACACTAACCATAGCTTACACGATTATACAGAACATTATTTGCAAACTTTTGAAAATACTGTGACTAACACTTCACTGATGAACACTAATCTCAATACAACTAAGTTTTATTATTTATCACAGTCACATAAAATGCAAGAGCCTGTGCACAAGCTGTTACTAACAATAAATGTAGTTTTACCTGAAGTTCTCAAACATGTGCCTATCTCTTCTTCAGCATTCAAGTTTTAAATTCTACTGTATTTCTACTGCATGTGAAGCAGGCACAACAAAATTAAACTCACTAGCTAAAGGACTAAGAAAACAAAAATACAAAAAACCAGCAAAAAGTCTTGGGTTGGTTTCCAAGATTTTCTTTCCAAAGAAATATTGATCTCATTTAGCATTTCTGATAATGTTCACAGCCACAGATTAATAGCTACATGACAAACGGATTTTAGGAGTGTTAAACTGCAGCATGCTACATTAATGTCTTAAATCATTTACCACATTCTACATGTCTTAAAACATTCTGCTACTAAAATGCAAGGTTAAAATTAGAATTCAAACTTTTATATATTATATATATATGTATTTCTGAGACATATGTTTTAATTGATGCGATAAGAAAAATACAGAACACAAGACCGTCATTAATGTCTTACATCTGGAGTAATTGATGTAGGGCAGTTAATTTCAGGGCCACTCTGCTTTAGCGATCAATATCTTCTACCAATGCCTCTGGGTTTTTGCAACAGGCTTTAACCTCCTCTATTGCAGCCATCCAATTATCATAAATAATTTTGTCATAAGTTGTATCATTAACTTCTCTAACTACCCCCTCCTGCTGAGATTCAAGTGCATCACCTGAAAAGAATAATACTGATCTTGGAATTATGTAAGTACGTAAATTGTGACCAAGCAAAAAATCATCATTTTCATCCCCTCCATTTAAGTTGATTCCATGAGGAGAGAAGAAATTGAAGAATGAATCCTTGGGAAAATCTTCTGTCACAGTTCGGATTGTTCCCCAGGTCCGATGCTTCTGCTTCTTCTTCATGGTTTTCAAAGTGACATTCTTTCCTTCATTCCAATCTATTTCACAGCCTGTGGAATACTCAATTGCAGATCCCCTATAGGGATGGGGATCATAATATCCTAGCTTTGACTTCAGCACGTAGGTTTTTGTCAACAGCTCATTTTTGAAATATTCATTGGGTTTGAAGTGAAATTCCAATGTGAAACTGAGAGGCTCGCCAGGTTCGGAAAGCTTGACTTTAATGTCTGTCAGGAGCTTTAAAATAGGCTCATCACATTTCTTAATCAAAGGAGTGAGTGTGGCAACGTTTTTTAAAACAGTCAGCCAAAAGTCCGGAATTCCCTTAGGGTCCTCTTTATTCTCTTCTCTTCCCGTGCCTGCAGCGCCTTCACCTTCCTCCTCCTCCTCCTCCTCAATGGCATAATCATAATAATAGTCCTCATAAGCATCATCTTCATCTACATACTCATGTACCATACCCTCCTCCCTACCATTCATCTCTTCCTCCCCATCCATTTCCTCATCCTTATAGTCCTCAGCGTCTGATTTATATTCACATTCCTCTTCTGTAGGTTCATAGATTGCATTGATGATTTCACGTCTTTTTTCCAGTAAGGGTTGATACATTTCAGCAAACTTTCTTTCGATGTCATGAAATTCCCTCAGGAATTTGGATTCTAAATTGGCTGCTCTAGTTTGAAGCTTTTTAAGGGCTAACACACGGTACTTAACTTTTACAGGGAGACTTTCAACAAAGTCTGTATCTAAGAGATAACCCATAAGCCCTTTCGGACGATCTGGTTCTAAGTCCTTATCAGCACCTTTACCCTTTCCCCCTTCTTTCCTGGACCCTGCAGCACCATCTTCACCTTTTCCTGCTTCTTCCCGGAGCCCGGCGGCGGCGGCTTCTTCACCGCGCTCCCCATCATCTCCGGGTCCAGAGGCGGCACCATCTCTGAGCTCGTGAGGGTCCCCGGTTCCCTCCGTCATTTTCTGGCTGTCAATCTCTTCTGGATTGGATTCTGACCGTTTCTTGTGCTCGGCTAACTCGGCCATTATTGAAAAGATTGTGAACGCCTAAACTGGCTAGCACCGAGATCAGCAGACCTGTCTCCCGCAGGAGAACACTCACCGAAATGTCAGATGCAAATGCAACGGTGGCCGGGCACAAACAGAAGGAGCAGTGGTGGCAGCGATGGTGGGCTGCAAGGGGGGTGAACAGCGGTGCTGAGGCTGCTGAGGCGGCGGCCTGGGCCGGGGAGCAGAGGACAGCGATGGCTGCGGTGATGGGTCCTGAAGGAGGCGGCCAAGCACTGCAGAGTCGAGTCGCAGGGGCAGACCTCCTCACAAGCAGCTGCAGCAGCCAGAGCGGGGGGCGGGGTGGGGGGAACGACAGACAAACAAAAACGGTGCGGCATATGATTACGCAGCAGACTCTGAGCTAAATTTTTTAGGTGCATGGAGCTTACTGCATCACCCTCTTCCCTCCCATAACTCTGCTCTAATCTCATTTGCCGGGCTGCAGTGATTGACAAACGCTGAGCCAGTAAATTATGAGATCTATCAAGTTTCCGAGTCTGCTCACCTTCTCTAATATGGCTGATTCATCCTCCTCCCAGCCATCCAACCACCCCACCTCCCTGCGGAGGTTTCTACAAAACCTAGTGTTTAATATTCCTTCAAATTTCAGCTGACCTTATAGTTTTATAATTTCAAAACTGCTAAAGGAAAATAGTAATTAAATTGTCAGAGAATGGGCGAAGACAAGGCACCCACCCATCCTAAATCTATCCCTTTGGTTTTATCCTAGGGTTCTGGAGAGAAGAGAGGTGGGTGGTAGACTAACTTACGAAGAGATCCTAGAAGGTAAATAACTCTGATTTCTACAGGTGAAGAATCGTGGCTAGTAATATTATGGTTTGTTGCCTACAAGCAAATTGAAGAAAATTTTACGTTTCAGTTATAGGTCAGTGAAAATAAAGGTCTGTTTTCTTCTCTTTCCAAAAAAAAAAAATTAGCATTGGTGGGCTTGGGGTGAAGTTACTGCCAGTGATTTAAATATACTACATTCTGTTTTTCTGTATTTTCAACAAGGTGTAAGATTTTTAATTGGAAAATTCTCCTAACATTTCCCATGGGGGAAGGAGCTGGTGAGGCACAGGTGAAGGTGAAGTGCTAATAATTATAGTGTATCTACCTACATAACTAGTGAACTCACAGGAGAATAAACCAGTCACTTGGCTTATCAATAACCCCCGTCCTAAACTGACTTTCCACTTCCTCTTTATTGATAGTTGCTTGAAAAGACAGTAGGAATTTTAAAAAGAAAACCCAGAATGTAAAGTCATATTTCTTTTTAATAATCATAGCATTTCCTTGACATTTTCAAGCTTATTGGAAATAATCTAAATCTCAGCATTAAGAGATGGTTAAATATACGATAAATTATTCATAGGATGAAATACTGTGTGTGCCCGTTTCCTCTGCATAGATATAGGTTGGTCTGTTTACTTTGTTTATATTTCATACACTGATTAATTGAACATATTTAAAATTTTTTAAGTGTCTGTTATTGTTTTTCAGATTTAAAGAACAGTTTGAATTGTGTTAGTACCACAGAGATATAGTTTACAGAGTGTTGTATTTATTTCCAGATTCTGTCAGTTTGTATGCACATTTTTCAACTTATTTTATTTCTATGTACTGCATACCACTACAGCCTTTACAAAATTCAATTTTCAGGCTCATTTCTCAGTCTGGAAGGTCCATAGTTATGTATCCCATACACTCAGTTTTCCTTCTCTGCTTTTGTAGTTTCAACATTCCTTGTAGTTTTCTGGTAGTAAGTACTGTACATGTTCATTGTAGAAAATTGGAAAATAGGGACATTTTAGGATATAAGAGAAATAACTAGTAATCTCAAAACCCTTAGAGCACCAATGTGGACCTTGTGATCTTTTTATTTCTAATTGTTTAAACATATGTTTCTCTTTTGGCCAAAGGGTTTTAAAAATAAAACTGGGATAAACTCATTCCTAAGCTTTTTCTTATTAGCATATCCCAATGTCCTTAAATATTCTTCAAGAATATGATTTTAAAGTAAACCCCATTGTTATTTAAAAATATTGTGGAGTTTAAACTAAAGTATTAAAAAGGACAAAGAGAAGTTATCTTCATTTACTTTTAAGGCTGAAGATTCCTCAGTCATTCATGCAGTCACAGGGACCACAGGAAGAAGGATGTCTCATCACATAAAACAAGAAAGACATGAGGACACCAAAAGCATAGGCAACAAAGAAAAATATAGTTATCTCTAGTTTTCGAATATGACTTCTTCAAAGTTAAAAACTTTGTGCATCAAAGAACACTATTACTATCAAAAAAAAATTAAAAGGCCACCAACAGTATAGGAAAATCACTTGCAAATCATGCATGTGATAGGAGATTAATATCTGGAATATATAAAGGATCCTACAAATCAGTAACTCAAACAAGAACAACAACAATCAAAACAGCAGTTCAGGCCTGGAACCTTGGCTTAAGTGGCAGAGCAACTGCCTAGCAAGCACAAAGCCCTGGTAACCACACTTTCCCCTTCACTTCCCCCAAAATCCATCAATTCAAACAGGGGCAAGGCTTAACCAGAGATTTTGCTAAAGAAGAGAAACAAGTGGCCAATAGGTCATGAAAAAATGATCACTATCACTAATTATGGAAGTACAAATAAAAACCCACAACTACATACTATTTCACACCCATTTGAATGGCTAAAAAAATGCAGAAAATAACAAATGAGGATATGGACAGTGGAAAGCAGTATGGCAGTTCCTCAAAATGTTACCAATATCTATCAATTCCACTTCTGGGTGTAAATTCAAAAAGTCAAAGTCAGGTCTCAGATATTTGTGCACCCATGCCCATCATTCACAGAAGTAAAAAGTTGGAACCAGCCCAAATGTTCACTGATAGGTGAACAAAATGTGTGTGTGTGTGTGTGTGTGTGTGTGTAATGTGTGTACTAGTGGTCATGGTGGAAATAGAGTACTATGCAACCGTAAAAAGGAATTAAATTCAGACACATGCTACAACAATGAATGAACCTTGAAACTATTATACTAAGTGAAATAAGTCAGACACAAAAGAAAAAATATTATGTGATTACACTTATTCAAGATTCCTAGAGCAGTCAAATTCATAGAGACAGAAAGTAGAATTGTGGTTGCTAGAGGTTAGGAGCAGAGGTTTCAGTTCAGGAAAATGAAAATACTCTGGAAATAGATCGCGATGTTGGTCAAAGCAATATGGGTATACTGTAATGCCCTTGAACTGGTAGTTTAAAAATAGCTGAAATGGTACTTTCCATGTATATTTTACCATTATAAAAGTGTTGAGAGAAACAACAAAGAATACACAATACTATAAAATGAGAACTATACACATAAACACACATATTTACAAATAAGTTATTTCTATGTAAAGAGAAATGTCAATGGCTAAAATTAATAAGTTTAGTAATTCCAAGCCACACATGGTAGCAAAAACCTGTAGTGCCTATAATCATAGCAGCTCAAGAGGCAGAGGCAGGAGGATCACGAGTTCAAGGCCAGCCTGGGCAAAAGTTAGTGAGACCCTAACTCAAAAATAAAATAGAAACAAAGGGACTGGGAGCATTGGACCAAGTGGTAGAACCCTTGCCTAGCATGTACAAGGCCCTGGATTCCATCCTAGTGTAATAAAGATAAAAATAAAAATTAAATAAAAAGTTTAATAATTCCAAATTTGGCAAAGATGTAGAGAAATTAGGACTCATATATATATATATAATATATATATATAATATATATTTATATATATATATATTATATATATATAATATATATTTATATGAGTGTATGGTGTGTGTGTGCTTATGGTACATTTTTTTTCCTTTATTCATATGTGCATACAATGTTTGGGCCATTTCTACCCTTTTCCCCTCACCCCCTCCCTCTCCCCCCCACCCCCTCCTCCTTCCCCTCTACTCCCTCCTTTCCCGGCAGAAACTGGGTACCGGGGTTTTGAACTCAGGGTTTTGAGCTTGCTTAGCAAGCCTTCTACCAATTGAGCCACACCCACAGTCCTTTTTGCTTTAGTTATTTTTTAAAATAGGGTCTCACATTTTTGTCCAGGGCTGGCCTCTGACCACAATCCTCCTACCTATGCCTCCTGTATAGCTTGGATTACAGGCATGAAGCACCATGCCTGACTTGTGATTTGGGGAGGGAGTCTCATTAAGTTTTTGCCTGAGCTGACCATGAACTGCGATCCTCCAGATCTCTGCATTCCTAGTATCTGGTATTACAGGCATGCACCACCACGCCCAGCTGGGACTCTCAGATATTGCTACTGGGAGTATAAATTGGCATAAAAATTTTGAAAAACTATTTGGCAGTATCTATTAAATGTAAACACTTGCCTCCTCTAAGACTCAGCAATTTCTAGTTTAGGTATACTACAAATGTTCTTTGTCACCTTTATTTATGTTAAAAATAAGTCCATTGGGACATATTTTATGCAACATGTTATATACCCTTATAAAGTACACAAATCAATGATTTTTAAAATTAAAATTACCAAGTTGTAAGGGGTTGGTGGAGTGCCTCAAGTGGCAGATCATCTCCCTAGCAAGTGTGAAGCACTGAGTTCAAACTCCCATACCATCAAAAAATTAAAAAAAGGAAAGAAATTTACCAAGTTGTACAATCACCACCATGGATTAGGTTTAGAACGTGTTCACCATCCCAGGATCTTCCTTCATGAACAATTACTGTTAATTCCTCTTATACCTCCTGTCCTGCTATTGGCACCACTAATCTACTTTCTGTCTTTATAGTTCTGCCTTTTCTGTGTTTTTCATACAAATGGAATCATGTGACATGATATGCAGTCTTGTTGCATCTGATTTCTCTCACTGAAAGCAAGGTTTCTGAGATTCATCTATGCCACAACATTATCATATTTGGTTCCTCTTTCATGCTGAATAGTATTTAAGCATATGGATACACCATAGTATGTTTAATTTTTCACCAGTTGATATATACATAAAATGTTTCTAGCTTTGGCTACCATGAATTATGCTGCAATGAACATTTGTGTGCAAGTCTTTCAAATTTTATCCCATGAGGTGTAATTTGCAACCCCAATGACTATCTTTTATTGTGCTCATTAGCCACTTACATATTTTGAGACATATAGATATGGAAAGTAAATCGCTTGTTCAGATTTAAATTGATTTATCTTTTTTTTAGGGCCGAGGCAGTACTGGGAAGGCACTCTACCACTTGAACCATTGAGCTGGCCCTTTTCTGTGTTGGGTAGTTTTGAGATAGAGTCTCACAAACTATTTGCCTGGGCTAGCTCTGAACCACGATCCTCCTGATCTCTTTCTCCTGAGTAGCATATGCTGAATATAAAAGTCCTTTATATTTGCAATATTTTCCACCAGTATCTTGCATTCCTTTTTTAAAACTATCATTGTTTAATGGACCATGTTTGGTGCCATAAACAAGAAATCTCCATATAACCTAAGGCACTGAAGACTTCCTCCTGCTTTTCCTAAGCATTTTTGCAGTTTTAGCTCTTAAGTTTAGGTTTTGAGTTAATTTTTGTGTATGGTGTGAGTTAATAGCCTTATTAACTTTCTGCCATGCAGATGTCCATTTGTCCCAGCCCATTTGTTAATGGCTCTCCTTTCTTTGATGAATTGCCTTGGCACCTATATCATAAAACTAGTTGACTGCAATATATCTGTATATCAGTCCCCAAGTTGTTTACTTCCTTGCTACCAACTAGAACTGTTAAGTCAAAGTGTGTTGGCATCAAACTCAAATTCTTACACATCCAAATGTTTTAATTATAGTCAAAATAAGTATATTGTTGGCATTTCTAGAGCCTGCTTGTTGCCACACAAAACTCTTTGCAGCATCTGCTAGCCATAGACAAGACAAACTTACAGTCTTAAGAGATCCCAAAGCACTGCTCACCCAGAATCTTTTTCATCTTGCTGCTGAAGGACATTATCTATACATATAAGCTACCACTCTGGTTCACCTCTCTCCCTACACTTCCCTTGCCCATTCGCCTTCCAGATCTAGCCCTGTGATGTTGTTTGTGGAAGGACTTCTATGGTGAGGAATTTACTCTCTCATAAAACCCTGTCGAAGCCCTATCCAATAAAACTTGTTGTGGACTATTGCCATTGTGTTGTCCCATTTTTCTCTTTTAATCAGTCCTGCAGTCCTCAAACTCTCCATAACCATAAATATAGGATCTATTTTGGGGTTTTGTTAATCTGTATGTCCGTCCTTATGACAGTACCATACTGTCTTGATTACCATAGCTTAATATTAATTTTTTATTGAGAAGTGAAAGTCCTCAATCATTCTTCTTTTTTCAAAATATTTTGACTATTCTGAGTCTTTTGCATTTCCATATATAATTTATAACTAACTTGTCATTTTTTGAAATTTAAAAGAACCCTAGAATTTTGATAGGTTTTACATTAAATGGATATCAATTTAGAGAGAATTAGCATTTTAACAAGATAAAGTTGTAGATGAACAAGTAAATTCTTAACTTATGTAAACAAATTTACTTTATTATTTTTATTTATTTTATTTTATTTCACTTGGCATAAGTTTTCATCCAAGTCAGCACAAATAGCAGTATTTTCTTCTATTTTAAAGCTGAATAATATTCCATTGTATGTCTATAGCTAGTTTTCTTTAGCCATTCAACTGTTAACAGACATTTAGGTTGTTCCCATGTCTTGGCTATTGTGAATAGTGCTGGAGGGAGCATGGGAGTGCAATATCTTTTCAAGTCCTGTTTTCTTTCTAGTTGGGGGAGGGATGTGGAAAAATATGTTTACTAGAAACTTCAGGTGCATTTCCTATCTGCTTGCCCTGCCTCTCTCTCCCTCTTTGGGCTTGTCTGAGGGTTCATCCAACAAATAAGCAGCAGATCAAATATCTGACAAGTATGCATTGGTGGTATAGTGGTGAGCATAGCTGCCTTCTTAACAAGATGCAGCAGAGTTAATATCGAAGAATAAGAACCTTACTCTTATTTTAACAGTTTTATACCTTGGAATTCCCTGATCTATGCAATAAAGCAAATTTTAAACACACTCTCCATATCTTTTTCTAACATTTTCTTAAATAAATGTAAATATTTTACAAAAAGGATTTTTCCTCCAAACATATAAATTTGAGTATAACATGGATTCTCCACCTGTGAACTTGTTTGCTCAGAAAATATAAATGCTGTCTGATATAAAAAGTAAATTCCTTTTGAGTGCTAGAATCTAAATGGCACTGTAGAGAGAACACCTGTGTTTTCTAAGGCCTCCAGCAAATGTCTCTGTGCATACTCATAAAATTGCTGTCCTCTAGAACCTGTGATGAGGCCTTGGGGTGTCCAGTCATTGAGGCAGTTGGGAGGAAAAGTTGAGTAAACTCAATTCTAAAATTATAGATATTAAAAAATAAAAGCAGCATGAACCAGTTTTTAGTCTTGCATCAAATTATAAATAAGAAACAAAGTGC
The DNA here is from genome assembly GCF_047511655.1 of Castor canadensis. NCBI lineage: Eukaryota > Metazoa > Chordata > Mammalia > Rodentia > Castoridae > Castor > Castor canadensis. Next base: position 78,670,972 of record NC_133405.1, on the reverse strand, counting down.
TTATTCATGAAGATTTGAAACTATTTCATTCTCTCATAAATTATAAAATACAGTTAGAGGTGTGGTTAAAGTGGTAGAGCACCTGTTTTGAAAGCATGAAGCCTGGAGTTCAAACACCAGTCCCACCAAAAAATAATAAATAAAATACAAATACGGCTATATTAATGACAAAACTCAAATACCACTGAAAGGGTTTATATCAATGGACAAAAAGCATCAGTCCCTCTGGGCAGGGCCCCAAGGAGCAGCACCTAGGTCAGAGGGAGGTCAGGGTATTGCTGGGCCAGAATCACCGTTCAATTAGCCTTCATCTTTTCCAGCCACTTGACCAGGTGGTTGATGGTCATCTCCATCTCCTCAATCTTGTCTAGTGCCATTCATAACTCTCCTTGTAGCTTCCTGTTCTTTTGTTTTCAGTTCTTTAACTTTCTTAGCTTTCCCAACAGCAGCTTTGTAATGCTACACCTGTCCCTGAAGTTGACCAAAGTGGTTATACCCTGTTCTTCTCTTTTTTTCAAAAAGCTTAAGTTGCTCTTCTCCAATCTGTCTAACAACATCTCTTTGCATTTTGATGAACTGCAAGTCTGAGTCTTTCTACAGTCCCCCTAGGACTGGAGTTCTGCTGTTCTTTTTCTAACTGCAGCTTCACTTTTCTAAGCTGTGATAGTAGCTCTTCCTTTTCACCAGCATGTTTGCATAGCTTTACATCATCTAGTGGCCCTTCTGCTGACTCCAAGGCAAGCAGTTTCCTGAGACACAACAGTAATGGTTCCAACCAGTGGTTAATGATTTAGGAGTGTCACTGGGGATTATGACTAAGCCATGTTTCTCACTAAGCTACTCTTCTTTACTGAAGGTCTTTACATTCATCTATCTTATGCTGCAGTATGCTACACATATGGTTCTGCCTTTCTAACGCCTTTGATTTTCCCTTATTTTCACTACAAAATTCCACCATCTGTGACTCCTGTTCTTCAATAACATCCTAGTAGAGCAAATTGTTCTTTTTGTTGTCTAACTGTGAACTGCAGATGATGTCTTTCTTTTGTTTTGCTTCCACAGTTCATTTAATGAGATGTCTGGATCTATGAAGCTGCTGGTGTGTCCTCCCACCCCTTGTCTGGATAAGTTTACACTTGGGTTGTTGCCAGAGCAGAATTTCCAGATGAAGACCTTATGTAATTTTCAGCCTACTTTTGATCAAATTTTTCGTCCAGCTCTTTTGTTATTCCAGTTCCCTCATGCACTGAGCTCTTGCTTCTTCCCAGGCAGCCCCTTTTGCTACTAGATTTGCATCTGGCCTATAGCAATAATTCTCAACACTTCATCTTCTACAGAAAATTGGCCTTTCACAGGTGTTCTTTTCCTTTCAGAACCAGGAACTCCTATCATGTTTTCTTAATAGTCTTTTGACTCTGAAAATGATTTTTTGGAGGTAGTGGGGGTTGAACTAAGGGCCTTGCACTTGTTAGGCAAGCACTCTACCACTTCACAAAGCCTATTTTAAAATAACGTGTTGAATAGCTCATGTAGCTTATTGAGTATTATGCTGAAATTGAAACACAGAGTGGTTGTATGGGTATGCTTTCACACTATTGGAAAGTCAAAAATTCCTAAATCACACCATCAAAAATCAGGGACCATTTGTACGTACATATAAACATAAATACTGGTGATACCCAAATTGATACTTCCAGGTAAGACCTTTCTTCTAAACTTCGTACCCTATATGTCTATTCTCTAGGTAGAGAGTAGGAAGACAAATAAGCATCACAAATTTAACATGCTAAAATCAACCCTAATCTCTGTCCAGACTTATTCTACTCTTAGTCTTCTCCATCTCAGCTAATGGCAATACTATTCCTCCAATTGTTTGGGTCAAAATTCTTTTGCACAAATCCCACATATAATTGCCCATCTAGTCTATCTTCAAAATATATCTTCAGAAATATATCTAGTATCTTGTTCCTTCCCACATCTCCATTTTTCACAGCATGGTCAGCATAATCTCTCACCTGGGTTATTTAAGAATTTCTCATTCCCTGCTTCTGCCCTGGCACCTCTACAATCTTTTCTAAGCACACGAATTGTCACAATGAATCCCCCCATACATGAATATATCCTAATAAAAATGAAAAAATATAAGTCACTTTTATAACTTTACCATCTCGATCTCAATAAGTGTCAAAGCCCTTTAAATTGTCCACATGGTCTAACTCAATTTGCCATTGCCTTACCTCATTTTAAATACTTTATTGAAATACAGTTCACATGCCATAAAATTCAGCTATACAAAGAGTATAATTCAGTGGTTTCTAATATGTTCACAGAAGTGCGCAACAATGACCAAATCAATATTAAAACATTTCATCATAAACTGGATGTGGCGGCACACAATTATAATCCCAGCACTAAGGAGATAGAGGCAGGAGGATCATGAGTTCCAGGTCAACCTGGGTTGCATGGCAAGATCCTGTCTCCAAAAACAACAAAAAGTCATTATTACAAAAAGAAAGCCCATAGCCATTTGCAGTCACTTCCTATTCTTGCCTCACTCCCCAGCTCCATCAATCTATTTTCTGTGTCTATAGATTTACCTATTCTGAACATTTTGTATGCGTAAAATCATAAACTGCTTGGTTTTTATGTCTGGCTTCTCTAACTTCTCTAATATAATGTTTTCTAGGTTCATCCATATTGTATCATGTATCCATAATTTATTCCCTTTTATTCTAAAATTGAGATAGAAATCACATGACATGAAAGTCATCATTTTAAAGATTCAATATTTGTGGGCCACCAAAATTCAGATGTTAAAATATATGGGATACTTTTTTTCCATTCATTTACTTTCAGTCTATGTATATCCTTAAATCTGATGTGAGTCCCTTGAAGATTGGATATAGTTGAATATTGGGGATTTTTAAAAATCCATTCAGGCAGTCTATGCTTTTTGATTGGAGAATTTAATCTATTTGCAACTAAGGTAATTATTGATGGGTAGGGATTTATTGCTGCCCTTGAACTGTTTTCTGATTGATTTAGAGTTCTTTTTTTCCATTCTTCCTCACTTGCTGTCTTCCTTGTAATGAGGCAATTTTCTGTAATAGTATGTTTTGATTCCTTTCTCTTTGTCTGCATGTGTTGTAAATTTTTGATTTGTGGTAACCATGAGGCTTACATAAAATATAGTTATAATAGGCTGTTTTAAGCTAACAGCAACTAACTGATCACACTCAAAAACTCCTTTTACCTACCTGTCTCCTACATCTTATGTTACTCTTTTTTAGATAGGGTCTCACTATGTGTCCAGGCTGGCCTCAAACTCATGATCCTTCTACCTCAGCCTCCAAGTGCTGGGATTATAGGCATGTCCCACTGCGCACCACTGTGACCAACATATCTTATATTTTTGAAGTCATAATTTGCATCTTTTATATTGTATACTCATTTACAAAATGTTATACTTTTAATATTTTCTGAACCTTTGTACTATTAAATGATTTTCATATAACCTTTAGAGTACTAGAATGTTATGAAATTGACTGTACCTTTACCAGTGAATTTTATACTTTCATATGTTTTCATATTACCAATTAGTGTCTTTTTGTTTCAGCTTGAAGAATTCTCTTTAGCATTTCTTGTAAGACAGGTCTAGTGGCCATGAATTCCTTTAGCTTTGGTTTGTTTTGGAAAGTCTCTATCTTGCCTTCATTTCTGAAGTATACAACATTGCTGGTTAGCAGTTTTTCCTTTCAGCACTTTGAAAATATCATTCTACCCCTGATCTTTATAATTTTTGTTGATTAATACGCTGATAGCCATACATGGGTTCCTTCAAGGATCTTTTTTTCTCATTTTCAAGAATCTTTGTCTTGATATCTAAAAATGTGATTATAATATGTTCTTGAGTAGACTTTTCTAGATTCAACTTTATTTTAGACCTTTGAGCTTCCTGTACCTGGATATTAAGACTTCTCCTAGATTCAGGAAGCTTTTAGCCATTATGTCTTTAAATAAGCTTTTTATCCTTTTTGTTCTTCTCCTTTTTAAATTTATTATGAAAATTTTGGTTGTCTTCATGGTCTAACAAGTCCTATAGATTTTTCTTTATTCATTTTCATTCTTTTATTCCTCCTCTAACTATACTCTGAATGTATTAGAGATAGAGAGAAATACATTTCTAAATGATTTGCCTTTGAATTCACAAATTCTTCTCTATCAGTTCTGTTGGTGATATATTCTATTGCATTTTTTCATTTCTTTCATTGTATTATTCAGCTTCAGAATTTCTGCTTGGTTCTGTATTATGATTTCAATTTCTCTGTGAATTTTCTCATTTTGTTCATGCATTATTTCCCTGAAATCTTTGTATTATCTGTGTTCTCTTGAAATCCACTGAGCTTCGTTAAAACAATTATTTTATTCTTTTTGTTTGGTGGTACGGGGGTTTGACCTCAGGGCCTCATGATTGCCAGACAGGTGCTCTACTTGAGATACTCCAACAGCCCTTTCTTGTAATGGGTTTTTTCGAGACAAGGTCTCACGATCTATTTGCCCAGGTTGGCTTCGAATGGCGATCCTCCTGATCTCTGCTTTCCAGGTAGCTAGGGTTACAGATGTGAGCCATTGGTACCCAGCTAAAATGATTATTTTAAATTCTTTGTTAGTCAGTTAAAAGGCCTCAATTTTGAGGGGAGTAGTTACTAAAAAATTAATGTGTTCTTTTGAAAATGTTGTATCTTGGTTTTTATTATTATTATTATTGCTTTATGTTGATTTATGTGCCTTGATGGAGCAGTCATCTCTTCCAGACTTTAAAGAGTGGTTTTGGTGGAAAAAAGACCTAGTTCTATGGGTGAGTGTGGAGGTTCTGACTGGGTAGGGTATAGAAGTTCTGGCTTTGCTGAAGGTTATTGCAGCATAATCTCCATACAATTCTGTCAGTTAAGGTCAGTGCTGGTGAAGATTGTAAGGATCAATCTTCAGTGGCTAAAGTTGCATGTATTCTTAAAGCAGCAAGGACTGTTGTGGTCATTGGTGCAGGGACACTTGATTTCTTTTTCTTCCACTGAGGAAGTTGTGACCAAGGAGGTGACCAAGGAGATTCTTCTTCACATCAGGTTTGACATGTGAGATACTTCAAGCTGGTGGTGGCACCAGTGTCTGATGGATGACACCCTTGAACTAAACCATTGATCCAATATCTGAAACATGGGTTCACATAGAAGGATGAAGACTATGAGGTCTGATTGATACTAGCACTTGTGCTTGTGCTAGAGATATCCCCACTTCCATACTGGTAATAGTGTATGAAGTGCAGGTGCTTGTGGAACAGATGGAGAGCTGGCATCTGGAGCATATGTACAGAGTCACAGCAGCTCCAGGGTCCAGGGTGCAGACTAACCCATGAGTGTGGTGGATCTGCATCTAAGGTATAGGCACATACAGTGCAGCTGCATAGTCATGGTCTGGACATTAGCTATAAAAATAGCTATTGTGTCTCTGAGGTTTAGAGATTGGAATGGCTCACCATACCTGTGGCTCAAATGTCAAATGCACATTGCTCATAAAGCAATGCAGTGATGCACAGAGTGACTGAAACTCCAGGGCTTGAAAAAATACTAGATCAAAACTGCAGAAGCTCCAGTGTTTGGGGTATTGGTGCATGCAGTGTGGTTACATAGCCAGGATATGGAAATCAGTCAAAGTTGTAGTGGCCATGGTTTCAGGGCCAGGAGTGCATATGGGTTTGGGATAGATGGTGGTTCCAGCTTCAGAAGGACACAACAGCAATTCCTTGGTTAGGACTGGAGTGCCGGAATATCTCCCTCTTAGAGTTCTACACAGGAATGGCTCTTGGTTATCTCAGAGGCAAAAGATGCTAATGCCTTTTGCAGAAAGGCCACTGGGGACCACAATAGCACCCACCATGTGCCTGATAATGTTAGCACCTTCCCTTCTTCTTTGTTTCTAGACATTAGAGATATGCTGGTCTCTCAGCAATCACTTCTTCAGAGGTATTTATCTTTCTCATGTCCCACTGTGTTGCTGCTGGTTCTTAAATAGACCTTGAGTACTCCCAATGACATTACTTTCTCATGATTAACTGTCTGTTTGTTGTTTTGTAGGAGAAAAGAGGCTTATAACTCTTACTTCACCATCTTCCTGACATCACTACACACTTAACACCTTTATTCAACATAACACTGGAAGTTCTAGTCAGAAAAATTGGGCAAGAAGAAGAAATAAAAGCCATCAATCTAAATTGAAAAGAAGAAAATTGTCTCTGTTTTCAGATGACATACACAACAAACACTACAGACTGCACACAAAAATTCAGAACTTGATGTACCAAGATGGATGAATAGAGCACCCAGCATTCACCTGCTATTCCACAAAGAAGAACCAAAGCAACAAGTGTATAGCTGCATATTGAGGTCAGTATTCACAGGAAAACACTAGGCATGCCTTTCAAAGGAATGCCCCCAGTGACTTACTTCATCTAACTGAGCCTTCCTTACTTTCCTACTTCTACCATCTCCAATAATGTCACCAATTTATGAATCCATCAAAGGATTAATCCATTGATTTGGTCAGAGCCCTTATGATCAAATAACTTTACAAAAGTCCCACCTGTGAACATTGCATTGGGGACCAAACCTTAAACACATGAGTTTTATGGGGGAACACTTCATATCCAAAGTGATGGAGAGCCTGTCTTCTGAAACACATGGATGCCAAGACTGAAGATATTTGCTTACACAATTCCCACCCCTCTAGTGCATCATATGGACACCTGTTACTAACAACATGAAGAAACAACTCTATGGTTTCACTGAACCCCTGCCCACAGAAGCATGCTGAGCAGTGTCAAGCAATACTACCACATATCTAGCCACCACCCCTCCTATGGGGTGTACTGCTCTCAAACACTCCTGAAATCATCTCAGCTAAGGAATTTTGCCCAGTTCCATCCATGATCTACTCTGACTCAATATCTGGCAGGCACCAAAACTGAAAGAATTAGAGTGAGAAAAATCTCTGACTGTTGTCCATCTTCAGGTGTGCAAAGATTAAAAATCTTAAACCAAAACTAAAGAAACCCCACATCCCCAAATAATTGAATCAATAAATGGGCAAATAACTGAACAGACACTTCTCAAAAGAAGTACAAATGGCTAATAAAGACATGAAAAACTGTTCAACAACTTTAGCTATCAGGGAAATGCAAATCAAAACTCCATTGAGATTCCATATCACCCTATCCAGAATGACTGTCACAAGCGATATGAAAAGAAAAACAATAAATAATGGTGAAAATGAGGGGGGAAATGATTCCTTATACACAATCGGTGGGGTCCTCAAAAAGCTAAAAGTATGGCTACCATATGATCCAGCTATACCAATCCTCAGTATATACCCAAAGAAATTAAAGTCACCTTACTATACAGACACCAATGTTTACTATGATGCAATTCACAATCGTCAAGCTATCAAATAAGCCTAGGTGCCAAACAACCAATAAATACAGAAAATGTGGTGTGTATATACACCATCGTGTTTGTTTAGTCATAAAGAAGGAAATCATGTCATTTGTAGGAGAATGGATGGAACTGGAGCTCATCATGTTAAGCGAAATAATCCAGACTCAAAAAGACAACTGTCATATGTTTTCCCTCATAAGTGAAGTCTACAAAAAGAAAGATCACAAGAAGGTAGAAAGGAGACCATTAGAGAAAATGAAAGGAATCAGGGGAAGACGAGAGAGATGAGCAAGTAGAGGGATAATGGTGGTGGGAATTATCAAAGTATATTATATTTATGTATGAATATGCCAATATGAAACCCATTATTCTGTATAATCAACATGCACTAATAAAAATTAAGATAAATGTTAAGGGCATAGAAAACCTATCCAATGAAGTAATAGCAGAAAACTTTCCTAATCTTGGAAAAGACACTTACATTCACGTGCAGGAGGCTAATGGAACCCCAAATAAACGTTACTAGAAAATTTCCTTACCATACATATTATATATAGATTTTCTTCTAGTTATTTTAACATTCTTTGTTCTTCTCTTCCTCACTTACTCATCTTTGCAGTGACAGAGAGAGAGAGAGAGAGAGAGAGAGCCAGAGAGAGAGAGAGAGAGAACCCAAATAAAATTAGACATGAAAAAGGAAACATTACCATTGATACCACAGAAATTCAAAGAATCATTAGGAGTTATTTTGAAAAATTATATGCCAAAAAAATTAAAAATCCAGAAAACAATGGACAGATTTCTAGACACATGTGCTCTACCAAAGCTGAACCGAGAAGTTTCAAAACATGAATTGGCCTATAAAAAGTAATGAGATTGAATCAGTAATAACAAGTCTCTCAAAAAAGAAAAATCCTAGAAGTGAATGACTTTATTACTTAATTTTAACAGACATTTAAAGAAATAACACTAATGTTTCTCAAACTATTCCCTGTAACTGAAAGGGAGGGAACACTTCCCAACTCTTTCCATGAGGCCAGCATTACCTAGTTAAAAAATCTGAGAAGGCCACAACAAAAGATACATAGACTAATGAAAAAGAATAGAGGGCCCAGACATAAACTCATACATCGACAGCCACCTGATTTTCAACCAAGGTGCCTAAAAGAACATCTTTTGGGAAAGGACAGACTCTTTCACAAATGGTGCTGAGAAAACTAGATATACACATGCAAAAAACGAAAATTTGAACCTATCTTTTACCCTGTTCAAAAATAAACTCAAGTTGGATCAAAGATCTTAACTTAAGACCTGAAACTCTGAAACTCCTAGAAGAAAACAGTTTGTGGTATTGGAATAGACAATGATGATGTTCTCAAGAGTACACCAAAAGCACAAGACACACAAAAAAATTGACAAATGAGATGATATCAAACTTAAAACCTTTAGCACAACAAAGGAAACTACTGAATGAAGAGGCAACCTACAAAATGGGAGAAGATATTTGTCAACTATTCATGGAAGAGGGAATTAACATACAGAATACATAAAAGACAAAAAAAAACTTAATGAAACAAGTAATCCAATTAAAATGGGCAAATGACTTGAAAAGGAGAAACACAAATGGCCAGTATAAATGAAGAAATGCTCCATATCAATAGCCATCAGGGAAATGCAAATCAAAACTATAATGAGAGAGGGGACAAAGATGGCAGATAGGCGATAGACCTTGGAGCTCAGGGGAGCTCTCACCAGTCTGAAAGAAAACTTCAGATTTGTAGTAGCAAGGATTGGATAACCAGGCTTTTCCGCCAACTAAGATACTGCCAATACACAGGGGGAACATAATATACAAAGACCAGTGTTTAAGTTAACTTTTTATAGAAAATAACAGCCTAAGAAGCCTGGGTGCCATGGATCAGTAGCTGCTGGACTGCCCACTGGAGACCAATTTTTCCTTTTTATTTTTTGTTTTTCCTCTCTCTGAAGAGCAAAAACACAACACAGAGAACTGCAAGAATCTGGGATGTCCTGGACCCACCAAAATTCATGGACATGGAATCTGACTGGCACCTACCTATGGGGACCCAGGCTGACCTCATATACGACTGAGTGAAACTACAACCCTACCAGGTGAGTGTGTCACATCATCTGCTCTGGAGGAAACCACACAGTCCAGCACAGCTTATGAGCAGACTGCACCTCTCCTGGAAAAAACTGGTGGCCTAATAATCAGAGGGAAAAATTTCACCTCCATCTGGTGGGGATTGGGCAGAGTGATGAGCTGACTCAGTCTGTGTGGGGGCCAGGCAGCCTAACAGCAGTCTGGGGAAAATAGTTACATTTGGCCACCTTGGAAACTAACAGCCTTTCCAGAGAAAAGCAGTTGATCAAAATGCTCAATTTTAGCACCAAAGCTTGCCCTGTGGGTGGAAGGGGCTGGCAATTGCTCACATACCAGCTCCTTGCAGGACCACTCTGGAGAACCCATCTACAGAATAACAAGCTGACCCAGACAACCCATCCCCCCAAGTAGAGCCTGGGTTCAAACACCCTAAGTGGATCCCTTCCCCCAAAGAAGTCTGGTAGATAGAGGCACCATCCATTGCCACACAGCCCAAAATATCAACCTGAAGTAGGGCCAGGAACACAGAGAAAGCCCCTGTGAGAAGGAATAGCACCTGGATTAGAAGTCAGAGGAAAGAGACCAGACCAATCAATGAACTGAGAGGAAACCCAATTTTCTCCATAGCAAGGAAGAAATTTGGAAAATAATATATTTTTAATTAAAAATTTTTTCCTTTTTAAAAAAATTTGTTGCTATCTATCTCCTTTTTCCATTCTGTTCAAATTTCAATTTACTTAGCCTTTCTTGTTCCATTTTCCTTTTTCTCCACTGATTTTCTTCTTCCTTTCTCTCTTACTTTCTTCTTCTTACCTTCTTCTCCTCCTTCCTTTATCCCCCCTGCACTGTCCATACCTCCCCCACACTAACCACTCACTGAATAGCCTATTATACCAACTTTACACATTACTCCCATCCTTCCTATCCCTCTGCATTCCCTGAAAATAGATCCCACCCCACAATGAGTGAACTACACCTTTACACACATTAGGGCCTTATTACCCTGTAGCCCCCACACCTCATACCTCTTCTCTCCCTCACCCCTTCCCCTTCCCTGCCTCCTCGCAACATCATTTTAGTTGCCTAAGTATCAATCTCTATGCAAACAACTGTTATCTCCCCAACACCCACTGTCTCTAGATAATATTGCCAAGGGTTTTAAATATCATGTAAATAACTGGCTTAGCATTGAATCTGTGAATTTATTATTGCTAAGTTATACCTCCAAGTCAGTGAACAGAAATATTCCAACAACCTAGATAACAACTAAGCTAGTCAGAGCATAGAAATTAAGTCAAGGGAAAGATAACAGGTGATTAAAACCCCCAACAAACTAATCAACAACACATGCATATGCACAGAATAAAAACATGGGGGAAGAAAGAAAGGAGGGGAGTATGATTCCTGAAAAGGCTAAACTGATAAAATAGAGGATTTGGTGTAAATTGAAGAGGATGAGTCCTTACTTACTGATGTCAGAAGAATGATCATAAGAATGTTTAATGAGCTTAAAGAGGATGTACAAAAACAGCTCAATGAATCTCAGGGGAACATGGATAAAAAACGCCATAAGACACAGAAACAACTAAATCAACTGAAAGGATTTCAACAAATTCTAAAACAAAATGAAGGAGACTATAAGAAAAGAGATAAATAAAATAAAAAAGACAGTACAAGGTATTAAAGAGAAGCTTAACAAAGATCTGGAGAGTCTCAAAGAATCAAACAGAAACCCTGGGAAAAAAGTTCCTTAATCAAATAAAAAATACAGTTGAAAGCCACTCCAGCAGACTGGAAAAAGTAGAAGATAGACTTTCAGGACTCAAAGACAAAGCAGATATTAAAGAAAAAACAGAAGAACACTTAGAAAAAAGACTAACAACCTGTGAAAGTATATGCAAGAATTCTGCAACCCCATAAAAACACCAAAACTGTGAATCATGGGCTTTGAAGAAGGAGAAGAGGCTCAAGCCAAAAGTATAGATAATATATTCAACAAGATAATGGCAGAAAATTTCCCAAATCTCTAGAAAGAGATGCCTATTCAGGTACAGGAAGTCTCCAGGACACCAAGCAGACATGACCAAAATAGAACCTCTCCATAGCATATTATAGTTAAAACAATTAGCACCAAGAACAAGGAAAGAATATTGAAGGCTGTAAGAAAGAAAAATCAAATAACATATAATGGTAAACCTATGAAAATAACAGCAGATTTCTCAACAGAAACCTTAAAAAGAAGAACGGGATGGAGTGAGATATTTAGAGCACTGAAAGAAAACAATTTCATCCTGGGATACTCTACCCAGCAAAGCTATCATTCAAAACTGAAGGAAGAATAAAAACATTCCATAATAAACAGAAACTAAAATAATACATGACCACTAAATCACTACTACAGAAGATTCTGAAAGGAATCCTACACACAGAAGATGAAAACAAACAGTTATGAAAGGTTGAGAATTATTAAATCTCAAGAGAAGAGAAGACAAGTAATTAGAGTGAGCATAGAATTCGTTGCACACATACAAACCCTTAAACAACAAAAAAGTAAAGGGCAGGAATTACCACATAATCTCTCAATATTAACATTCAATGTTAATGGCCTCAACACCTCTATCAAAAAACAATTGGCAAACTTGATTAAAAAGGAAGACCCAACAACTTGTTGTTTACAAAAAACCCAACTTGCAAACAGAAACAAACATTGTCTAACGGTGAAAGGGTAGAGAAAGATTTACCAAGCTAATGGCCTCTGAAAACAAGCAGGAGTAGCAATACTTATATCAGATAAAGTAGACTTTGAACCTAAGTTAGTCAGAAGAGACAAAGAAGGTCACTTCATACTAATAAAAGGAACAATAATACATCAAGAGGAAATAAGAATTGTTAACTTATATACGTCAATGTTGGTGTGCCTAACTTCATTAAATGTATACTACTGGACTTAAAAACCACACATAGACCCCAACATAGTGGTGGGAGACTTCAATACTCCTCTATCACCAATAGATAGGTCATCCAAACAAAAAAATCAACAAAAGAAACTCTAGAATTAAATGGCACCATAGATCAAATGGACCCCACAGATGTCTACAGAGTATTCCATCATGCAACAGCACAATATACATTCTTCTCAGTGGTCCATGGAACTTTCTCCAAAGTAGTCCACATTTTAGGTCACAAAGAAGTCTTAACAAATATAAGAAAATTGAAATAACCCCCTGCATACTGTCTGACAACAATGCTATAAAACTAGAACTCAACAACAAAAGAAACAGCAGAACATACTCAGACACCTGGGGACAGAACAACACATTGCTCCATGATCAGTGGGTCATAGCAGAAATAAGGGAGGAAATCAAAAAGTTCCTGGAATTTAATGAGAATTAAAGCACAACCTATCATGACCTATGGGACACAGCAAAGGCAGTCCTAAGGGGAAAGTTTATAGCCATGAATGAGTATATTAAAAACACAGAAAGATCTCAACTAAATGACCTAATGCTGCATCCCAAGCTCCTAGAGAAACAAGAACAAGCTAAACGTGGAGCTAGCAGAAGGAGATAAAAAATAAGGGCCAAAATGAACAAAATTGAGACCAAAAAAATCATATGAAGAACCAAAAAAACTGGTTCTTTAAAAAGATAGATTGGCAGTCCCTCACAAATGTGACTTAAATGAGTAGGGAAAAGACCAAATTTAATAAAATTAGAACTGAAAAATATGGAACTCATAACAAACACCAAGGAAATCCAGGGAATTACAAGCTCATCTCTTTAATGAACTTAGATGCAAAAATCCTCAATAAAATATTAGCAAACTGAATTCAATATCATATCAAAAAGAACATACACCATGATCAAGTTGGTTTCATCCCAGGGATGCAGGGATGGTTCAAAATATGCAAATAATTAAACATAATACAGCATATTAACAGAAGCAAAGACAAAAACCACTTGATCACCTCAATAGATGCAGAAAAATCCTTTGACAAAATTCAACACCCTTTCTTAATAAAAGCTCTAATGAAACTAGGAACAGAAGAAATGTACATCAAGATAATAAAGGCTACATATGACAACCCTATAGCCAACATCATACTTAATGGGGAAAAACTGAAAACATTCTCCTTAAAGTCAGGAATGAGACAAGGGTGCACACTTTTCCCACTCCTATTCAATATAGTCCTGGAATTCCTAGCAAGAGCAATAAGACAAGAAGAAGAAATAAAAGGAATACAAATAAGTAAGGAAGAAATCAAACTATCCTATTTGCAGACATGATTTTATACCTAAAAAAGTGAAAAAAACCCACCAAAAAAATTCTACCTAAAAGTAGAAATGTGATTACTGTGGACTGAAACCATTGCTGGAGGCTGGAAGTAAGGGTATGAGGGAGGGTCATGGACATGATCAATGCACAATGTAAGCATATATGAAAATTTCCTAGTGAATCCCATTAATTTGTACAACTGATATGTGTTAATAATAAAAAGTCAAAGAAAGGGAGATAGTGAGCTCTCATGAAACAGGAAAAAAATCAGAACTAATAAACAAGTCCATAAAGTTGCAGGATACAAATTAAACATACAAAAATGTTGTTACATTTCTATATACTGACTATGAACTACTCAAAAAGGAAATCAAGAAAACAATGTGTTTGTAATGCATCAAAAAGATTAAAATGCTTCAGAGTAAGCTTACCTAGGAGGTAAAAATTCATATACTGAAAACTACAATACATTAATGAAACAAAAATTATAGAAAACACAAATAAATAGAAAGATATTCCATGTTCATGTAGTTGCTAAAATGTCCATACTATCCAAAGTGATCTATGGATTCAATTCTATTCTCATAAAAATCCTAGTGGCATTTCTTGTAGAATCAGAAAATAATGTAGTAAAATTCACATGGAACAACAAAGACAGAATAGTCAAGGTGATCTTGAAAAAGAACAAAACTGGATGCATCACACTTCTTCATTTCGAAAAAATACAGTAATTAAAACAGTATTGCAATAGCATAAAGACAGACAATATAGATCAATTGAACAGAAAAGAGACCCCAGAAATAAACCCACAGATATGTGATCAACTGATCTTCTGAAAGGGTATCAAGAATACATACTGAGGAAAGGATAGTCTCTACTATGGTGTTGAGAAAACTGGATATCCATGCACAAAAGCATGAAAGTAGAATAAAAACAGAAAGTAGAATGGTCACTGCCAGGGGATGGGGGAGGATATGAAGAGTTGCTGGTAATGTGTTTTAGTTTTTGCAAGATGAAATAGTGTTACAAAACAATGTGAATACACTTAACGCTAGTGAAGTACACAGTTAAAAATGGCTAGATGTCAATTTTACATTATGTATTTTTACCACAATTTAAAACTTTTTAATGAAAAAGAGTTTATATTGGTTGTTAAAGTAATACAAATGAATTTCCTATGTGGCAGGAGCTGTGCTAGACAGCTTTCCATCGCTGTGACAAAATATCTGAGAGGAACAACTTATAAAGAGAAAAGACTTATTTTTGACTTATGGTTTCAGTCCATGGTCAGTTAGCCTGCTGCTTTGGACCTGTGGAAGCATGGCACATAGCTGTGGTGGGAGCACAAGGTGAAGGAAGATGGTTCATCTTGAGGCAGCTAGGAAGCAGGGGTGGGGGGTTGGGGTCCCTTCAAGGGGCATGCCCCTAATGGCCTAAATTCCCTCCACTAGGACCCACCACCTAAAGGTTTTACCACCTTCTCTTCAGAGAAGTCTTCAAAAACATGGGCCTTTGGGGGACATTTAAGATTTAAACTATAGCAGGAATATACATTAAAAGCTCCAGAAACACTATACATTGATAAAATTTCTAAACTATTCCTAAAGGTGATTAAGATCTGCCTTATCAAACTTTGAAACAGATTTTTAGACAGTTTAGCCAAGATGATTTAGACTTGTTTCTCCTCATTACTTTTAGCTAAGAAAAACTACAAGGCCTGGAAACAATGCAAGAGACAACAAAAGGACAAATGTGAAAGAAGGAAAGAGGAAGAGAGACCAATTGAAGACCCCAGAACTGAAAGAACATAGTGGCAGACAGAAAAGGATGACCTAAGTCTAGTGTTCCTAATCCCCAACCTAGAAATAAATATCCCAAGTAGGTTCGTTTCTTGCCTAGAAGATCCTTCAGTCTATTGACTATCTGATAAATGAATGTTTTTTAAACTTTAAGAACTCCAATTTATCTATTCAGTAACCGCAAGGTTAAACACACTGTGGTGCATGTATTAAAATAAAGAAAAAGACACTCTCTTTGGACATAATATCTTACTTGAATCATCAGAGAATTCAACCCCCAAAGCTTACTTAATGAAACTATAATTTACACAAAATTTTTAAACTTTATTTTTGATTAGCATATATTAATTATACAAAGAGATTTCATTGTGATATTTTCATGCATGCATATAATGTAGTTTGATCAAATTCATTCCCTCTGTTACTCTTTCTCATTCCCTCTCCACCCTTTTAAAACAATTTTAACAGGTTTCATTATTCTATTTTCATACTTGTATATAAAGTACTTTGATCATTTTCACTCTTCCATACTGTCTCTTTTCACCCTCCTCCTTCTCTTTTTTTTATTTATTGTTGTGCTGGGTGGGGGTACATTGTGGCTTTCACAAAAGTTCTTACACTATATCAAATATAGCATACTTTAATTCACCCCCTCCAGCATTCTCTTTTATCCCCCCCACTCCTGGAATAGTTTCAACAGGTATCATTTTTCTATTTACAGACATGTGTACGCAGTATCTGCACTATGTTTACCTTCCCACACCCTTTCCCCACCTCTTCTCCCCTCCCACTGATACCAACCTCCCCCCCACTACCTGTTCTGATCTCCTGCTCTCCTATTTTGTAAATGGGAAAAAATGACATTTTTGTTTGCTTAAGAAAGCTACACAGAGAGTTTCATTGTGGAACTTCCATGTACATATGTTTTATAGCCCGAATTGGTCCATCTCCTCTATTTTTCTTCTTTCTACCTTAGTCCCTTTCTTATGGTGGTTTCAACAGATTTAAAAATTCTATATTCTTTCTTGTATAGAAAGTACATCAACCATATTCACATTCTTAACTTCTTTCTTTTACCCTTCCACTCTCGTATGTGACTTCCCCTTAGCATAACCTGTTTTTCATAATATTGCTATATTTGTATTAGTTTTATACAAATGTGGTTTCTTTCCACATGTGAGAGAAAACATGCCTCTTTTGGCCTTCTGAACCTGGTTTACTTCACTTAAGATGATGTTCTTCAGTTTCATCCATTTACTTGTGAATGACAAAATTTCATTCTTCTTTGTGGCTGAGTAAAATTCCATTGTGTATCAATACCATGTTTTTAATCCATTCATCAGTAGTGGGGCATCATGGCTGTTTCCGTAGCTTAGTTATTGTGAATGGTGCTGCAATAAACATGGGTGTGCAGGTGCCTTTACTGTAAACTGGCTTACATTCCTTCAGGTATATCCTTAAGAGTGCAATTGCTGAATCATATGGGAGTTCTATTTTTAGTGTTTTGTTGCCCTTCCCCTTCTTATTGGTTTCTATACCCAATTCCTGTTTCATACTCCTGCATGCCATTCATTTTTAAAGGTTTAGATTCCACATGTGAGAAAGAACAATGTTTGTTTTTCTCAGTCTGACTTAACTTCACTTAACATGATAATCTCTAATTCCATCCATTTTCCTACAATTGGCATAATTTAATTCATCTTTATGGCTGAATAATACTCCATTTTGTATATACATTTTCTTCATCTATTCATTAATTTATGGGAACACCAGGGTTAATTCCATAGCTTGGGTATGTGAACAGTGCTGCTATAAACATGACTGTGCAGGTATCTCAATTGTATGCTCACTTCCATTCATTTGGATACATGCCCAGGAATGGTATAGCAGGATTATATAGTAGATCTATTTTTAGTTTTATGAGGAACTTCCATACTAATTTCCACAATGGCTGCAAAATTTACATTTCCCACAACAGTATATGAGGATTCCTTTTCCCCTGCATCCTCACCACCATTTGTTGCTTGTTTTCTGGATGATTGCCATTCTGATTGTGGTGAGATGGAATCTCAACGTTTTTATGATTTGCATTTCTTTTATGGCTAAGGATGTTGGGCATTTCATCATGTATTTATGTTTGTCATATTTAGAGAACTGTCTGTTCAATGCGTTTGCCCAATTATAAATTGAATTGTTTTTTGGTTTTAATTTTTTGATCTCTTTATACATTCTGAATATTAAGCCAATGAATAGCTGCAAAGATTTTCTCCCATTCTGTAGACAATCTCTTTTGATTCTGGTAATTACTTCTTTTCCTGTGAATAAACAGCTTATTTATCTGATGCAATCCCATTTGTCAATTTTTCTCTTATTTCCTGAGCTATTGGTATGTAATTCAGTAAACATTACCTATGCCTGTATCTTCAAGTGTAATCTCTATGGTTCTCTCTGACAGTTTCAAGCTTTCAGGTCTTACATTAATATCTTTGATCATTTTAAATTAATTTTTATACAGTGTGAGAGTTAGGGATCTAATTTCAGTCTTCTATATGCATATATCCAGTTTTCTCAACACCTTTTGCTAGAGTCTTTCTTTTCTCAATAATGATTCTTGGTATTGGTACCTTGGTCAAAAATCAAATGACTGTGGCTGTATGGACTTATTTCTGAATCTTCTATTCTATTCCACTGATCTTTGTGGCTGATTTTGTCTAGTACCATGCTATTTTTAAATACATAACTCTGCAGGATAACTTGAAGTCAGGTTTTGTGATACTTCCAGTGTTGCTGCTTTGCCTATTTAGGGTTGTTTGTGATTCCAAATGAATTTTAGTACTGATTTTTCTATTTTTGTGAAAAATTATGTTGGAATTTTATGGTAATTGCATTTAAACTGTAGATTGCTTTTGATAATATAGCTATTTTCACAGCATTAATTCTGCCGATCTATGAACATGGGAGATCTTTCCATCTTCTAGTTTCTTCTTCAATTTCTTTTTTCAGCATTTTATAGTTTTCATTGTAGAGGTCTTTCACCGCCTTAGGTTTATTCCAAGGAATTTATTTTTGAGGTTATTGTGAATGGAATTTTTTCTAATTTCTTTCTCAGCTTGTTCATTTTTGGTATATAAAAAAGCTACTGATTTTTTTTGTTGATCTTATATCCTGCTACTTTGTGTAAAGTTGTTATCAAATCTAAGAAATTTTGGTAGGATCTTTTAAGCCTAGGATCATATTGTCTGCAAAAAATGGATAATTTGACTTCTTACCTCCCTATTTGTATCCTTTTTGTTTCTTATCTTATTGCTTTGGCTAAGACTTCAAGCACTATATTGAATAAGAATGAAGAGAGTGAGCACCCTTGTCTCATTCCTGACTTTAGAGGAAATGGTTTCAGTTTTTCCCCATTTAGGATTATGTTGGCTCCTAGGTCTTTCATATATAGCCTAATTATGTTGTAGTACATTCCTTCTATTTCTAGTTTCTTCAGGGCTTTTATCGTGAAAGGATGTTTAATTTTGTCAAAGGCTTTTCCTGAATCTATTGAGATAATCATGCGATTTTTGTCTTTATTCTATCCATGTGCTGTATTACATTTATTGATTTTTATATATTGAGTCATCCTTATGTTACTGGAATAAAACCAAAATGATCATGGTGTGTGATCTTTTTTAATGTGTTGTTGAATTTGGTTTGAGAGTATTTTATTAAGAATTTTCACATGGTAAACCAGGTGCCAGTGGCTCACATCTATAATCCTAGCTACTTAGGAGGCAGAGATTAGGAGGACTGTGGTTTGCCCAGCCCCGGCAAATAGTTCGTGAGACCCTATCTCAAAAAACCCTTCACAAAAATACAGCTGGTAGAATGACTCAAGGTGAAGGCCCCAGTACCACAAAAAAAAAAAGAAAGAATTTTTGCATTTTTGCATCTATGTTCATCAAGGAATTTAATCTGTAATTTTCTTTTTTCACTTTGTCCTTATCCAATTTTGGTGTCAGGATGATACTTGCTTCATAGAAAGAGTTTGGTAGTGTCCTTTCCCTTTTTATTTTATGGACTAGTTTGAGAAACACTGGTGCTAATTCTTCTGAAAAGGTCTGGCAGAATTTAGCCATGATCCATCCAGTCCTTGTCTTTTCTTTCTTGAGAGACCTGTATTACTTCTTCAGTTTCATTATTTGTTATAGATATAGGTCTGTTTAGGTGGTTTATATCCTCTTTACACAGTTTTGGTAAGTGATATGCATCTAGAAATTTGTACATTTCTTCTAGATTTTCCAGCCTATTACAATGTAAGTTTTCAAAGTATTCTCTAACAGTCCTCTGGATCTCACAGTTATTTGTTGTGATATCCTTTCCTCATTTCTAATTCTATTAATTTGCATCTTCTCCCTCTTTCCATTTTTGTTAGTTTGGTTGAGGGCTTGTCAATCTTGTTTATCTTTTCAAAGAACAAACTTTTTGTTTTATTGATTCTTTGTATTGCTTTTTATTCTCCATTTCATTAATTTTGCACTAATCTTTACTACTTCCTTTTGTGTACTGCTTTTGGGTTTGGCTTATGGTTGGTTTTCTTCTTTTTTATTTTATTTTATTGTTGTACTGGATAGGGGTATATTATGGTATTTGCAATTATGGTTGGTTTTCTAAGGGCTAATAGTGCATCATTCTATTATTTACTTGAAATCTCTCTGATTTTTCAAAGTAAGCAGACATAGGTATAAAGTTTCATCATAGCACTGTCTTTACTGTGTTCCAAAGGTCTTGGTAAGTTGTGCTTCCATTTTCATTTGATTCTAAGAATCTTTTGGTTCTCCCCTTATTTTCTTGATGACCTACTGATCATTCAAAAGTTAATTATTCATTCTCTATGTGTTAGAATATTTTCTATAGTTTCTTTCACTATTGATTTCAAGTTTTATTCCATTGTGGATTTGTTACTAGGTGCTGGGGGTTGCATCAGGAGACTTGATCCGAGAGACAAGAAGTGTATGGTAAAGCAGCAAAGTTTATTGAAAGCAGAAAATGAAAGTAATGCCAACAGGGAGAAACCCTAGGCTGCAGTCAGTTCAAGAGCCCTGTGGTCCAGGGTCAATCTAGCTTTTATGTGTCTTGGATCAGGCTGGCAAGAGAAACCTGGGCATTGTTGCAGGTGAAGTTAGGATGATTGGCATATTTGATTAACAGTCAGATGGCAAATATAACATTTCTGATTGCACATGTCCCTACCCATAATTCACATTCTGTTGTAATTGTATGAATGAGAAAATAATATTCATGAAGTCTCAAGTCAGGAAAAGCACCTAAAATATTACTTAAGGTGATGGGGTGGGGGGAGCTACACTGCTCATGCCTTCAAAACTGGTTGGAACTGATTATCTCTCCTTCCCCTCTTTGGAGGATGCAAGGGACCACAAAAATAGAGGTGTCAATGGAAAATGGGGTGTTTCTAGGTGTTCTGGGAGAGACTTGGATTTTATCTCCCCTGCCAATGGCATCTGCCAGTCTTCACATTAGCCCTTTATGCTCTGGACCCCTACATCAGCCTGATGAATGCAGGAAGTTATTCCAATTTTATTTGTTAGCATTTGCTTTATGTCCTAAGTTATAGTTTATTTTGGAGAAAATTCCATGGGCTGCTATGAAGAAGTCATATTCTTCAGCTTTTGGGTGGAATATTCTGTAGATGACCTTAAATCCATTTGTTCTATAGTGTCATTTAATTCTGAAGTTCCCTTGTTGATTTATTTGCCTGGATGACTTATCTGTTGGTGAGAGTGGGGTATTAATGCTGCCTGTTATTGTTGTGTTTGGGTCTACTTGTGTTTTCATGTTCAACCATGTTTCCTTTATGGCTTCGCTAACATTTGGTCTGTATGTTTTTACAATTGCTATATCCTTCTGTGGATTGTTCTCTTTATCAAGATGAAGTAACTTTCTTTGTCTTTTCTGACTAATTTTAGTTTGAGGTCTGCTTTGTCAGTTATGAGGTCCTGATTTCTTTTCAGCTCCATTTGCATGGAAAAACTCTTTCCATCCTTCACTTTCAGTTTGTATGTGTCTTTGCCAGTGGGGTGCTTCTTGTAGGCAACAAATGGTTGAGTCTTGTTTTTTAATCCAGTCAATCAATCTGTGTCTTCTGTTTGGAGAACTGAGACCATTAACATTCAGAATTACTATCAAAAGGTACATAGTGATTTGTGCCATTTTGTTGTTTTTGCAGTGTGTGATTCTTTTCTATTAGTCATCTATTTATTTGGTGCAATTTATTTTTTTCAAGTATTTGCATGGTTGCTTTTATTTTCCTATTCTGTGTGTGGGATTCCTTTAAGTATCTGCTACAGAGCTAGTTTGGTAGTCACAAATTGCTTTAGTTTTTGTTTATAATGGATGGGTTCTATTTGTTTAATTATGATAATAGCTTTTCTAGGTAGAGTAATCTAGGTTGGCAATTATTTTCTTTCAGGACTTGAAAATCATTGTTCCATGTCCTCCTTGCCTTTAAAGTTTCCCTTGAGAAATCTGTTGTTATTCCGATGGATTGGCCTTTATAAGTGACTTGTTTCTTCTCTCTTGCAGCTTTCATTATTTATCTTTGCTCTATATGCTTAATATCTTAACTATAATATGATGTAGGAAGGTTCTATCCTGATCTTGTTCATTTGGATTCTTAAAAGCCTCCTGAACCTGGATGACCATCTCTTTCTCAATATTTGGTAAATATTCTGTTATAGCACTATTGAATATGTTGCCTATGCCTTTAGCTTGCACTACTTCCCTTTCTTCTATGCCCTTGATTCATAGGTTGGGTCTTTAGTAGTGTCCTAGAGGTCTTGCATATTCCAATCATACTTCTTCATTCTTTTTTTATCTCCATCTGATTTAAAAAAATGCATCCACCTGGCCTTTAAGCCCTGATATCTGTCTTCAACTTTATCTAAGATTTTATTTGACTTGCAAAGCTTTTCATTTCCACAATTTCAATTTGATTTTTTTCTCAGGATTTCTATGTCTTTATTGAATTGTCTTATTTCATTCAGGTATTCATTTGTATTCTCTTAAAATTCACTTAGCTGTTTATTTGTATTCTCTTTCAATTAATTGAGGTGATTACAATGTCCTCTTTAGTTGCATTGATTATTCCTATCATTTTTTAGTTCAATATTGAGATTTCAACATCTTCCTATATTGTGTGATTTTTTTACTTTTCAAGGTGTCAGGGTGCCTATTTTTATATTTTCTGTGTTTCTGCACTGAGATTTGCTTACCTGAAGTCAAGTTGTTGGTTGAAGTTTTACTCACCTAAAGTCTTTCAGTTGAATTGGTCTTTATGTTCTCAGAGTTCTGGATAGTGGCAGGATTGATGGATATTTTATCATCAATGGCCTGAGGTCATAGCTCAGCAATAACAGATTCACAAATTCAAAACTACACCAGATATTTACATGAAGTAAAAGACCATTGGTAACATGATCTACATCCCTCAATAACATAATATGTGAATAACATAATATGTGTACACTATATAGTACACTAGGAAGTATATTATAGATATAGGATTTTAAAATTAAGTAATATATTAAGGGGATGAAGGAAGCAAAAATGAAGGAAGATGGAAAGAAGAGAGGTGAAGCATGTGGGGTGAAGGTAAACAAAACTATAGTGTTTTAAACTATACATAGCTTAATTATTGTGGAGAAAGGTGCTATAGTCATGTATTGTAAAAAGGATGGAAAATTTAAGAATAATAAGAAAGGAGGTAGAATAAACTACCAATGAACATTTTATAAAAGAGAAATAGAGAAATAAAAGTCTGTCTTCTTAAAGAGGAGAGTATATATCAGCTGGGCTCCATCAGTGCAGTAGATGTTCTCATCCAATCTCTGACCCTCTGCATTTTGTCTGTGATCCTCCTGTTGTGTTTACTCACATATCCTCTTTGGGCCTCAGATTGTCCAGGAATTTCCTCTGAATGCAGCCTGGATGTGGTGTTCCATGGCCAGTTTAGCCTCTGGACCAAGTGCAGTGGTTGGAGAGTGGCAAGGCAGGTTCTGTGGTGTAGCAACAATTCCTAGGGACTGGCTTCCTTGAAGCATGGGGCAGCTTTGTTCAACTGTAGGGGTTATGGTGACGGTGAGGCATATCCAGACATGTGAAATAGCAGTTGAGGTGGGGTTTATGGGGCTTCCAAGCACAGCTAATGGGTCAGAGAGCACTCTTTCAAGTGTGCCCACTCTTGAAATCCATGCCTTGCCCTGCACATGGTATCCAGTGGCAGCTTCAGATAGTTTGTAGCAAGCTTTTCCTTCTGGTTTGATGTTTTCTTTGCAGAGTGATGGTCCAATAGCTTTTGTCTCATATATATATATGCTTGGCTGGGTGGTGTATTTAGGTGTCATCCAGTCTCTGACCCTCTGCATTTTGTCTCACTTCTATGTCTGCCCTTTGTGCCCTGGACAGGGGACCAGGTGCTGGATATCTTCCACCTGACAGAAGCAAGGCGTGGCAGCTCATCTTTCACAGAAATGCACAGGCACTTGTATATACATATATATGGGGGGCTGGATGATAGGTTTAAGGCTGTTGCTGTTTAACTTTCTCTTATGCCTGCCCTTAACCCTGGCCAGGGGGCCCAGGCACTGGGAATCTTTTTCCCAACAGGAACAAGGCTTAGCAGCCTCTATTCAGCTTGTCAGCCCTCTGGTGGCTGGGGTAAGGCTTGTCTGCCTGTGCTTAACCCTTCCAGCTGCTATTTCCTTTGCAGTGTGTCATGTGCAGGTGGCTCTTGCCAACAATATGGGGAATTGATATGATCTAGGGATGGAGCATATCAGTTGCCACTTCCACAGGAATGCCCTGGGCTCCACCTGAGCAATATTTTGTTTCTTTTATACATCTAAACTTCAATATTTTAATTTTCTCTAGCCATTAGCTATCTAGTCTTTTAGTGGTGCCCTCCCTTGCCTTGTTAGCTTGCCCACCTTTCCTTATAGCCACATAACTCAAATTTTATTTCTGGTTCGTGGAGAAACAGGTATGTGGTGGGTTTCTGCAATCCAACATCTTGAAAGTCTCCTATGTGACATTTAAATGTTCAAGTTGTACAACTATGTGACAGACTATATGACAACTATATCCCAGTGGTCAGGGGATAGTTAACAGGAAGAAGGCAAGTATGATCATAAAAAAAACATGGCATCCTTGGGGTCATGGAACTGTTCAGAGTCTTGATAAAGTATTATAGAATTTAACACATACACACACAAGTATAAATAAAACTGGGGAATTATGAATATGTTTGGTGGATTTTTATCAATATTCATATCCTGGTTGTGATATACTATAGTTTCCAAAATATCACTATTGAGGAAAATTGAGGAAGTGTTCATAGGATCTTTCTCTACTATTTCTAACAATTGTGTGTGAATCTACAATCTGGTCAATAAAAATTTCAATATGTAATTCCTGAGTCATATGGAGACCTGCAATTGTATAATTGGACCCTAGAAAAATTAAAATTTATGTTTGTACAAAAACCTACATATTAATACCATAGAAACCATTATTTATAAACTGGACACAATGACTCAATCCTGTAATCCTAGTTACTTGGGAAGTGATCAGGAGATCATGGTTCAAAGCCAGCCTGGGCAAAAAGTTCATGAGACTCCATCTCAACCAATAAAAGCTGGATGTGGTGGTATACACCTGTCATCCCAGATATTCATGGAGGACAAATAGGAGGATCATGGTCCAGGTGAGCCTGAGCATAAATACAAGACCTTATTTGAAAAATAACTAAAAACAAAAAGGACTGATGAAGTAGCTCAAGAGGTAGAGTGCTTGCTTAGTAAGTGTGAGGCCCTAAGTTCAGATTTTAGTACCACAAAAAAGAAAAAGAAAATATTATTTTTAATAGTAAAAACTGGAAACAATCCAGATATCTTTCAATGTGGGAATGGATAAAGAAACTATGATGCATTCACACCTTGGAAGATAACCGAACAATTTAAAGGAATTACTGATACATGTAGTAACTTAGATGGATCTTAAGGGAATTGTGCTGAGTGGGAAAAAAGATAAAAAAATCCCAAAAAGTCAAATACCATATGATTCCATTCATAACATTCTCAAAATGACCAAATTATTGACATGGAGAACAGATTAATGCCTGCAAGGATTTAAGGACAAGATTTGGGTAGGAATAACAGTGGATGTTATTGCAAAATGATCAAGGTGTTTGTGGTGATGAAATACGCTATATTGTTTACTGTGGAAGTGTACACATGAACCTATGTGTATCATTCATGCACAATAAAATTGTACAGAAAACACACATTTACACAAGTACAAATAAAATGTAAGAAATGTCAATAAGATGAGTGACTTGCATCTACATTAATATACTGATTATGATACTGTACTGTGGGTTTTTAAAGTTTACAATTTGACAGAGTATATAAATGTCACATGTAACTTCTTTGTATGATTTTTAAAAACTGTATGTGACTTTACAATTATCTTAGAATAAAATTTCAAAACATAAGCCTTTAAAAAGATGAAGCTTATCTGCATGTTATGTATTTGCCTCCTGTAGTAAAGACCAACCCTCTTAAAGATGACAAACTCTAGCACAAAACAATGTTTAATTCACAAGAAAACATCTGTTTTTTGTTGATTACTATTTTAATTTTTGAAAGGTTATACATTTTACATAGCTTTCCATCAGAACAAATAACATTTTAAATTGAGTAAAGCCAGAAATTGTTCCAAGGGAACAATACTGTCTCAGTAAATAATTTGACTTAATCCCAGACAAGAATTCCTGCGATGTCTACTTCACATTATGGGTACTTTAGAGTAAGCTTGAAGTCCAATTTTCTTGTCTTCAGGTTGCATTTGGGGTTCAATGTCAATTGCTGGTTGTATTCTGGCCCTAAATGGCATCTTGCCCTGTGATGGGATTATCCTGGATTGAGATTGATTTGGGGTGCTTTTAGCCTCAAAAGCAGCAGCTATAGGTGCATCTGTAACCATTTTAGAGGGAGTTGAGGATTCACCCATATAAGCTACTGGTAGGATCTGGAGTCTATCCATATCAGCTTTAGGACTAGTTGGAGATTTTATGAGACCAGTCGCAGATTGACCCTGTGGCTTCATAACATAATATTCAGAAGAGAAACTCCAGGGCTCAATTGTACTAGTTGGTAGAGGAACCCATGTGCTATCAGCAAGGTATGTCTGTAAAGGTTCCTCTTTATCTGCTACTACAGAATCCCAGGAATCATCTGTTGTCTTAAAGGTTTCATCTGAAGTAAAGGATTTCCAGGGTCCCTCTGTATTAGCTGAAGGAGAACTTTGTGATGTGCTAATTGTAGAAATAGTGGGTTGATTCCAAGGTCCCCCTGTATTGGCCTTCAAGGAATCCAGGTACTCACCTATATTAACAGTGGTTTCTGTCTGAGATATACCTGTACTACGTTGAGCCCAAGATGCAAGTGTTCTAGTGCCATAGAAATTATGGGGCTCTACTACATCACCTCTTAATGGAGTCCATTGTTTGATTATATCAGCCATGAACTGGTCCCAAGATTCATCTGAATTACTCTCTTGAAAACTCAAAGGTTTAAATATATCAGCCTTTGAAGAATCATGTGTGTTAGAAATAACTTGATCTTTTGAAAATACTACAGAATCCCTTGGATGATTCATATTAGGTGAAGGGGTGGCCTGATGATGTTCAAATAAATTAAATCTATGACTTTCTGGAAATTCAGCAGCAGAGGAAGTCAATATTTGCTCAACTAGAAACTTGTTATCTTGGGGGGTCTGACTTTTTACAAGGGGAAACTTATGACTATCAGTGAAAGCATCTGCATCATTAAAAGTAAACCTTAGTGGAGAAATTTGGAAATGTTTGCTTTTTGGAGAAATGCCTCCATTTCCTCCTAAAGAGTCCTCATATGAGGCCATGGTTGGGCAGTATTTATGGCCATGACTGCTTTGGGAAACCTGCTTACTCTCTATCCTGCAATTTAAGGATGAAACAGGATTCGGTAGCCTCTTGGATGCTTTGACAAGCCGTTTCATCCAGGCAAGGTAGGGAGCTGTCCTGATGATGACTGTGGGATAATTACATATCCTTGAGGTCTTATGTACCAGGCCCACCAGTTCCCAGTGGTTCTTTAGAAGACATAGTACAGGACTGGATTGCTGTACCTGAATAGGAAAACCAAGAAATTATATGTATTATATATATAATGATAAAGTACATAAGCACTTTATTATCCATGCAGTGTACTATGCATACAGTTCATATGATATGCTGTTTGAGGAACAGAAAAAAATGATGTCTATTGTCAAGGAGCTCCAAAAACATAACAGTTTATGGCAGGGGCATACATAATTGAATCACAGAATAATAGATAACAAGTGTTAGGGCTAATTATAAATTTTCAGACTTCCACAACTAACTGCTTTATCAACACTGAACTTGGATGCTTAAGAATTATCTCAAACATAATATTAAAAGAGAAAAACAGAACCCATGATTTTCATACAAAATCTTCTCTATAGGTTGTTCTTCTGCTAATGTGACTCCTCCCTTCCAAAGGTTTAGGTTAAAAAAAAATCAAAGTCATTCTTAATAGTTCTCCTTCCTCTGTTACCAAGCCATCAAGAAATATTGTCTCTGATACCATAAATAATTTTTCCAGAAAATATTTTTAATGATTAAATATTTTCTCCATCCAAGTCTGTAGCTGTTATTGCTAGAACACATGGTATCTTTATAAAAAGGCACAATTCTTGCTCCCCTTAAGCCTAATCTTAAAATAGCATCTAGAATTTTCCTATTAAAGTATGACAGAACATTACATCTTTCTGCTCAAAACTTTCCAGTGGCTTTCAACCTGAATGAGATTAAAAGATTAGTTCTTACAATAACTTAAAAGGCCCTCCAAGACCTAATCCCTTGTTACCTCCTTGATCTCATGTACTGCTCTTGCATTGTCCAGTGAACTACAGCCACCTAGCCTCCTTCCTGTTATTTAAATACACCAGACATATTACTATCTCAAAATCTTTGTGTTGACTTTTCTTCTTCTTGTAACACTGTTCTCCTAATAGTCACAGATGCTTTCATTTTACTTCCTCTACAACTCCATTCAAATGTTCTTTGCAGTGTCTTTCCTGATCACCTGTTCCTATTGAATGAGGTTGTATCCAGACAGAATTCCTGCCAATGTCTATTTTATGTTGCAAGTACTTTAGATTGAGTTTGGAGCACAGTTGTTTCAAATTCAGGTTACAAACAGAATTCAAGGTCACAGTAAACTCTGCCCTATGCTCATTATTCTGATGTATTCTATTTAGTCTTTATCAGTCCTTGCCTTATTAGTGCTTATTTTTATCACCATTCAAAAATACATAAACTCTATAAGAATATGAGCTTCCCTATCCTTATAGCCATTACTCTAGTCAGATTAGATCATTATGTAAGATTGGAAAGTACATAAGGCTCTCTACTCTAAATTATAGCATCACATTCCTTCAACAGGCCTTCCCTTTTAGGCAATTTTTCACACCAGCCATCAGAGTGAACCCTAAAATATAAAATTTTTCATGTCTATTCTCTTGTCAAAATCCTTCCATGGCCCCCCATTCCCTAAATAATATAGTTTGTGTGTAGTAATAAAAAATAATACCTTTATAATCTGTCCTATGATTATTCATCTCTTATACATATCTCCCAAATCATACTCAGGTTAGCATTTCTTCCATACTCGAGGTATTTTTAGAGTTCTCAGACATGTCTTACTCTGCTCCCTTTGATCAGAACACCATCACTTCATTTATACTCCTTATTCCATTTAGTAAATTGCTACTTGTCTTTTAGTACTAGTTCAAATACTAATTTCAGCACATTTTAAAGTAACCTCTTCTTTGACGCTCAGTACTAACTGCACACTGTTCAGATATCTGTCATAGTGCATACAATATTTTATTGTATTCATCTTACTGAACTGCATTTCTCTATTCCCTCTACAAGAGGTGGATTTCTGAGTCTTAGGACCATGGATGGTTTCTCTAATATCCTCCTCACATTGTAAGGCCTTTGATGACTGTGGCCAGTCTGGTTCCTTTATCTCCCCTATCAGTGATTCTGGGGACTGGTTCCAAATCTGTTTCTTTTCTATCTCACCAAGTAAACTTCGTAGTCCCTTTAAGTGTTTGTTCCACATCCTTTTTCAATAGCATATCTCTAGAGATTAGTACAAGGCCTGATATCCAGTATATGTCTACAGAAATATATTGATATTCATTCCATGAGCTACTATGAGCTACTACTTCTTTAATTTTGCATTTGCTGTTTCCTCTGACTGTATTTGAATATTGTTCCATTCATGCTTATTTATTCTTTGTCTCAAGACCTATAAAGATATCATAATGAAACCCACTAAAAACTGTTTGAAAGGAGGAGAGAGGAGAGACAAGAGTTAACAAAGAGTAATATAGATGGGGTGAATTTGGTCAAAGCACATTACATGCATGTATGTAAATATCACAATGAAACCCCTTTGTACAATTAATTTATGCTATTAAATTGCTTTTATTTTCATCTTTTTTTTTGGTGGTACTAGGGTTTAAACTCAAGACCTTCTGCTTGCTAGGCAGGTGCTCTCCCACTTGAACCATGCCCCTAGCCCCTAGATTGTTTTTTATAAGTTAATTAAAATAAGAAAAAAAAGACTTAGCTCTCAAGGAGTAGCATATCCTTCAGCAATTCAGTCAATGATCTTCTCAGTTTAAGATAAAGTTTCCCTTAAAGTCTTTCAATATTATTTGTGTGCATGCTTTTAGTTGCCGAGGACACATTAATGTCCATATTACCTTTGCCATACAGGTACATAACAATTTTCCTGTACAGGACTTTATTTTCCATATCCTCTCAGTGTGTCAATACTGAGCTGAATTGCATTTGTGTCTTTTAAACCTCTCCACACTTAAGTTTATTCATTATAGCACTCACAAAGAGGCTATAAGAAAATTAGAAACAGAAACATTCAAACCATTTTCATGTCAATTATTTTTCTATATTTTCCTATTGGTTTCAAAGCCATTCCCTGTGGTAAAATATATGCCTTCAACTATCCAATGAAATTTCCCAGATTCATATATTTGTGCCAAAGAACAAAATTCCCTATGACTTATTATCTAGTCTGCACATTTATGTAATTCTACATTTTTACATTTCCTTCCCATTTTTTATATTGCCTTGGTGCATAAGTACCCAGCAGTCTTTCCGTGGTTGGCTCTGGATACACAATCCCTCATTCTTCTCTAGTTGGGAATATTGATGGTGGCACACTTGAAGATCCAGCAGCTTCACTGATATCTTATTCACTCTGGCAGTTCTAAACTCCTTGTTACCTGAGGGGATGGATGATGGATGATAATGAGACCCAGATCACCCAATCTCTGGGCTTAGTTTGGCATCACTCTCTCAATTCAATCAAATGGTCTTCCCAATACATTCTTCCCTTTCCTCCCCTTTTTCCTCCCTCCATTCAAACCATGTATTAATTCCATGTGCTTTCTGAACCTCCCACACCTTTCTTAACCTGGGAATAAAAAGAGTTCTGTACTGAAAGTTGAAAGATGTAAACTCAAGCATATCCCTTTTCTTCCTTATGCTTTAGTTTATTCTCCAATGAACTGAGATGCTATGGGCTTAAGGATCTCCAACATTTCCTCCAGATTCTTGTCTTATGTCACAGAAGCTTAATTTCTTTATAAAACTAATCATTAGAGTTAAACTTACAAAATCATGCAGCTTAACTCCTTTTACTTACTCTGATATTGATGCACCTGGCAGATTCTGTATTGGCACCTAGAACAACTCCTCAAGGATACATTAGGATCTTGTGATAGTGTTATATCTTCATCCCAGACAGGCTTTTGAAGAAGAAGCAGGCCAATATCTGCTTTGACTGGATCAAGTCCACCTTGAGAATCAAACTTGGGATAGAGGCAGATATTTTGTCCATGGAGGATGTTTTCTATGTCATAAAGTCCTGAAATTTCCAGGTTTGACAGTTCCCTAAAGAAAGGGAAAGATATGCAACAACAACATTAATGCTAATAAAATAGAAATTATTCATTACACTTCATTATGGAGCACATTGTTTGACAGCATGTTGAAGTTATAAAATGACCCAGTTACCTTTATTTGGCAACATGAGATTATCTTAATTCCAAAATCTAGTATTAAATAAATTGTGAAGTGTGCCATATTGTGAAAATATTAACTCATGTATAATCCTAGTAGGTGGCAATATGCAATTTTGAGAAGAAAGATTATTAAAAATTTTGGGAAGACAGAGAAAGGAGGGCTTTTATTCAGTTTCAAACACTATACAGTATAGATTGGAGAATGGACAGCTATTCCAGAATCAACATCATGAATAACTGAATTACAGAGATAGCTGTAGAGAATGAAGGTGAAGAACTGAAAGACATTAGAAAGGAAGAAATCAGCAGGATTTTGCAACTGTCTAGATGTAAAATTAAATAATAATAGACAAATTCTGGTTTAAAACCTTAGCAATAAAAAGGATGATATTGCCACTACCAAGTTAGAAAAGCTTGTGTTTCTTGTTATAGTTGTGATAAAATCCATTCTCTTCAGATTGCAGAGTTCTTCCTTTATCTTTGATCAAATATGCTATAACCTCCACTAGGACTAACAAGTCTTCAAGAATAGAGATTTTATTTTTCAGCCGTGACTCTACAGACTTAGTTTTGAGTCTGACAAAGGTGGATACTCCATATGTTTTTCAAAAAAATGAACAAGGGAAGGAAGGAAGACAGAGAAGAATGAAATGTGGGAAGAGGGAAAAGAGGTTGAGTAGAAAATAGCAACAAGCCCATTACCTGATTTTAGTACCAGAAAGGGATCCTTATCAATATCTTCCTCATTTTTTTTCTCTGAAAGTATCCACTAGTTGGGATCCTGAAAGGAAAACTCACCTAACCCTTACCCAAGCCCCAAATATATTGATGTTTTTCCCCTACTCACGTTTTCTTCAGACAATTAGCTGTAGAGAGGATCCACCATCCACTCAAGACAATTCCCTGACAGTTTCCAGACAAAGAAACCAGCCATGGTATTTCAATTGTGGTCTCCCATGGTGGTGTGTTTGGGAGCAATGAACTCGACTGCAGCATCTCTCTCGGATCTTGGGCCACTGAAAAAAGTATGATAGAGATGGGACAGGATTAAGGTACCATGAAGAGAGAGATGATGGGGGTGAGGTGAACCTAACCAATGTACAATGTAAGCATATGCAGAAATGTCACAATGAATCCACCCTGTACAACTAATGTATGATAATAAAAATGCTTTGAAAAAAGATACCATGGAAATCAATCTCTTCTTTCAATGTTTATGAGCTTTCTGGTTTTAGAGTTAACCTACTCAATTTGAAAGACCTTGGCTAGAAAGTTTCAGTTACTTACTCAGTGTGGCCTAACTTCCACCACCTGTGTGATTACTTATGTGAAGTGAGTGTGAGCGTGGTATTTCTACCATGATCACAACCTGATTCTATGGTTCCTTTCTTATTTCTTGAGCATTTATTAAAGAAAATCTAGAGTTAGCTTAAGGGATATTCCATAATGTTAGCATAATCAGATATTCCTTCTGATTTAGGGAGATAAAATGAGCAGGGAGAAAGTAGAGGGAGGGAAAGCATAGAGGAAGGACTTGGAAAGGGGAACAGAAAGTGTAAAAGCTGAAGGAAAAGAGAATAGGGTGATGTACTGGAGAAGGAAGGATGAAATAGTTTAGAAAGGAATAGGAAGTAAAATAGGGGAAAGACAAGGAACAGGAGGTTCCTTTGGACATTCAAAGAAAACAGAAAGAGATATGTATGTCCAAGTATGACTTACCAACACAGCAGTAAGGAACCAAATACAACACACTGTAGAGCCAAAGTAGAGCCTTCATGTTGGCTCAAATGCGAAGAGATGTGTTGTAGAGCTCCTGGGGCAACAGTGGCTCTAGTATTCAAGAGGCAGAGTTCATAGGTTATAGAATGTCTGACATCATAAAATCTACTGTGAGGTCACTTCCCTTCTTTTGTCATAACCTTAGGGCTGCTTTAGGTGGGGAATTAGGGACAGCAACATAGTTTAAAATCAAACAGTATAATCTCTAAGTCTTCAACATTTTCATTATGGGCAGAAGAGCTCTCCTCTCTATTACATGATTACCAGACCATCAGTATCTGTGTCCCACCAATCCTATTGCCTCATTGTATAACCAAATACTTTCTAATATTATGAGAAGAGGAGAGCTTATGTTTGCCCCAGTCTGTTGTGAGAAACTCTTCTCTCCATTACATGGTTACCAGAACATCAGTATCTTTGTGTTTCTCCAGTCCTATTGCCTCGTTGTATAACCAAGTATTTTCTATAGCTGCTTTTCCCTTCTCTCTTTCAAATTTCTTTGATGGTTTACATATCACATACCTCAAAGACCTTGGCCACATACACTCACTGTTTTATTATCTGGTAAGTGTTGGGGGAAGAGCATTGACTTTTATTGTCACAAGTTCTGAAGAACTTCCTCAGTAAGATCCAGTTCTGACAATTCTTATATTGTGGGATATTACTCAGCAATAAAAAAGAACTATAGATATATTTAACAACTTTAATTACTCACAATGTGTTGATGTTAAGTGAAAATACAAATCTCAAATGACTATACAGTATATGGTTCCATTTACATAATATTCTTGAAAAAATTATAGAGATAAAGAACAAATTAGCAGTTGCCATGATTTAGAAAAGGGGTGTCAAAGAAGAGGGGCATTTCTATGAAAAAGCAATCATGAGGGAAATATGTAGTGATGAATCAGTTCTGTTTTGGTTGTCATGGTAGCTATAATAATCTATATATGTGATAAAAATTACATAGAAACAAGTGAGTACATATAAAACTGGTGATAGCTGAATACATATGGAGTACACCAATGTCAATTGACTCATTGGATGTTGTGCTATAGTTATGCAAGATTCTATCATTAGAGGAGACTAGGTGAAGTTTGTGTAAGACTTTCCTGTTAATTTTTTTGCCAGTTCCCATGAATGTAAAATTATTTCAAAACTTAAAAAATCATTTGGGTATTGTTTTTGTGTATATGTGCTTCTACAATGAAATACAACAGAGTGAGTAATTTATAAAGAACAGATATTTATTTCTCACACTTCTGGAAGCTCAAAGTTCAGCATCAAGTTGATGGTAAGTTCAATGTCTGGTGAAGGCCCATTGCTCATAGATGGCACTGTCTAGCTGTCCCCACATGGCAGAAAAGAGGAAAGGACAATAGAGGGATAGATGCTGTGTACTCACATGGAAAAAGAGTGAAGAGAGAGTACTCTCTTTAGCCTCTATCCTTTAAAAAAAATAAGCTGTTAATCTCATTTTTTAGGGCAGAGTCCTCTTGACTTAATTATCTCTCTAAGGCCACATTTCTTAATACTGTTGCATTGGAGGTTAATTTTCAACATGAATTTTGGAGGGGATACCATCATTCGAATAATAGTATTGCACCTTTGACCTTCTCCCCCAATTTATGTCCTTCTCACATACAAAATATATTCATCCCATCCTAATATCTCTAAAAGGTTTTAACTTGTTCCAGGGTTAGTATTATCATTTAACTCCAAAGTCCCATGTAAATATCTAAATCAGACAGAAATGAAATTCAAAGTATGACTCATCTTGATGCAAATTCTCTGTTCATCTGTAAGGACATGAAATCAAATAATTTATGTGCTTCCAAAATACAATGGTATAACATGCATTGGATATATATTTCTACTTCAAAAAGGAGTAATAGAAAGGAAGAAAGTCTTGAGAATAATCTTCCTTGACTCCACAACTTATTGCTCCAGGAGGCCCCAACCCCACAGCTTTTCTGGGAAAAGCATATGCCCCAGCTGTCACAGGTTGGATTCTTATGCCTGTAGCTTTCCCAGGCTTTAAGTTGCACACTTGTGGCTCTAGAGTTCTGGGGTCTAAACTCCTTATCAAAAGGTTGCTTGGCCACATCCTTGATTTTCCCTCCTAAACACATTTAATTTTATTCTTTACATGGCTAGGCTAAGAATTTTACAAATCTTTGCATTCTGTTTCCCTTTTGGTTATAAATTCCATTTAAGTCGTTTCTCTCCTTTTGCAAGCAATATTACAGGGGCTGACATTGCTATCGTTTGGATCTGGACTGTTCCCTAAAAGATTATGTGTTCAAATCTTGGCCCTTAGACCATGGTGCTATTGGGTGTTGGTGGAGCTTTTGTGGAGCCTACTGGGGTGGGGAGCTCTAGTCATTGGGAGCACGGCCTTGAAAATGATAAAGGGATGCCAGCCTCTCATCTTCCTCTCTATCCTGTCTCCTGGCCATAAGTTGAGCAGCTTTGCTCCACTGTGTATCCCCTGCTATGATGTGCTGCTTTGCCACCGGCCCAAAAGCAACAAATTGAGGATGGACTGGAATCTTCAAAATAGTGAGCCATAATAAGCCTTTCTCTTTATGAATTGATTATAACAGATATTTTGTTGCCATAATGGAAAGCTAACACTAACACAATTCAGCAAAGTTCTTTGCTACTTTGTAGCAAGAAGGGCCTTTTCTCAAGTTTCTTTTTCTTTTTTAAATTTATTTATATTTGCTTACATTGTTTGGGCCATTTCTTCCCCCTGCCCTCTGCTCCCTCCCCCGCCCCCTTCAAGTTTCTCATAAGACATCCCTCATTTCTATCTAAGACCGCATCACAATAGCTTTTACTATCCATATTTCTGCCAACTTTCTGTTCTTAACCAACCAGGTAGTTTGCAAGACAGGCTTTCTCTATAGGTCTCCTCTTCTGAGCCCTCACCATAATTGCTCTTAATATTCCATTTATGGCAATCTAGACTTCTATTAAGCATTCATTTCAAAAGTATTCCATCCTCTATCCATTAATTATTTCAAAACCTGATTTCATATTTTAGGTGTTTATTATAGCAACACAAATCTTCTCTGGTAACATTTTCTGTTTTAGTCTGTTCAAGATTCTATAACAAAATATTTGTAATTATAAAAAACAGAAATTTATAAGGATGGCATATCTAAAATCAACTTGCTGGCAGGTTTGTGTCTGGTAAAGTCTTGTTCCTCATTGATGGCATTGTCTAGGTGTTCTTTCATGGAGGAAGAGATAAAAGAACAAAAGAAGATAAATGTTGTGTCCTCACATAGCAAAAGAATAAAGAGCAACAGAGTTCTCCCTTCAACCTTGAGAGCTTTTATGATCCCATTTAAGAGTGGAGCATTAAAGACTTAATTATCTCTTAAAGGCCACACTTCTCAATACTACTTCATTGAGGATTAAGTTTCAACATGGATTTTGCAGAGGACACCACTGAAACCAAAGGAAAACCTGAATAAATGGTCTAGACTTAACTTGCTGTACTAGCTTTTAGATGACTTTAAAAATCACCAATTATAGAGATCACATAGCTAAGCAATATGTGATTTGTCTCTTGCTAGCTTTGCTGTAGATATTATGGGTTATAATTATAATGTTAGCCTAAGTTTCTTTTCAGGAACATAGATACCACATTTGTCTATCTCAGACCACTTGAAACCACTGACCCTTCACTTGGGCCTGCAAAAGTGTCTGATGGGTGATTTATTTGATATCAAACTTCACATCATGATAATGTATTAAACATATGTTCTATGAAGAGCTATGAAGATTGATTATGGAAGCACAGATCAGTGACTAATTAGCTTTTCTTTATCTTCAATCTCCTTTCCCCATGCCTTGGACCATCTCATTTCTTTATCCCACAAATATCCCAAATTTTGTACCCTGGCAGGAAGATTTGAAACTTGCTGTCTCATTTCCTCACTTGGCTGCCTCATGAACAAACTCTTTCTCTCTTATGAAACTCATCATTTCATTGATTGGCATACTACACAATAGCCAAAATGGGCTTGGATTGGTGACACCATTGTCCATGTCATAGGAGGCTTAACCATATGGATCTTTTTCTGGGAGATTTATTCTGTTGTATTGATCTATGTAACTATTCTTGTGCCAATGCAACATGATTTTGATGCTGTAGGGATACAGGTGGTACAGTGAAAAAAAGTGTGAACTTTTTTTTCTTCAAAGTTGTTTTAACTATCCTAGGGCTTTCTGACTTAATTTTGGAAATAAGCTAATATATGTCTACAAAATATTCTTCATGAATTTTGATAGTAATTTTATTAAACTTATAGATAATTTTGACTGAATTAACATCTTTACAACATTGAACCTTCTAATCTATAGATAAGAGTGTCTCTCCATTTATTTAGATCATTTTAATTTGTTCTCTCAGAGTTTGACAAATTTAACATAGTGATTCTATGCATGTGTTTTCTCTCATATGTAGAATTTAGATTTTTTAACTGGTTAACAGTCTGCAAAAAACTGAAACTGGATTCATGTTTATCACCCTATATCAATATTAGCTCAAAATGGATCAAGGATCTTAATATCAGACCACAAACTCTAAAGTTGATACAGGAAAGAGTAGGAAATACTGTGGAGTTAGTAGGTATAGGCAAGAAATTTCTCAATGGAACCCCAGCAGCACAGCAACTAAGAGATAGCATAGATAAATGGGACCTCATAATACTAAAAAGCCTCTGTTCAACAAAAGAAATGGTCTCGAAACTGAAGAGAACACCCACAGAGTGGGAGAAAATATTTGCCAGCTACACATCAGACAAAGGACTGATAACCAGAATATATAGAGAACTCAAAAAACTGAATTCTCCCAAAATTAATGAACCAATAAAGAAATGGGCAAGTGAACTTAACAGAACCTTCTCAATAGAAGAAATTCAAATGGCCAAAAACACATGAAAAAATGCTCACCATCCCTAGCAGTAAAGGAAATGCAAATTAAAACCACACTAAGATTCCACCTCACCCCTGTTAGAATAGCCATCATTAGCAACACTACCAACAACAGGTGTTGGTGAGGATGCGGGGAAAAAGGAACCCTCTTACACTGTTGGTGGGAATGTAAACTAGTACAACCACTCTGGAAAAAAGTTTGGAGGCTACTTAAAAATCTAAACATAGATCTACCATATGATCCAGCAATACCACTCTTGGGGATATACCCCAAAAATGTGATTCAGGTTACTCCAGAGGCACCTGCACACCCATGTTTATTGCAGCACTATTCACAGTAGCTAAGTTATGGAAACAGCCAAGATGCCCCACTACTGACGAATGGATTAAGAAAATGTGGTATTTACACACAATGGAATTTTATGTAGCCACGAAGAAGAACGAAATGTTATCATTCGCTGGTAAATGGATGGAATTGGAGAACATCATTCTGAGTGAGGTTAGCCTGGCCCAAAAGACCAAAAATCATATGTTCTCCCTCATATGCAGACATTAGATCAAGGGCAAACATAATAAGGGGATCACATGATAAAGCAAGAGCACACAAGGGAGGTATGAGGATAGGTAAGAGACCTAAAAAACTAGATAGCATTTGTTGCCCTCAACACAGAGAAACTAATGCAGATACTTTAAAGCGACTGAGGCCAATAGGAGAAGAGGACCAGGAACTAGAGAAAAGATTAGTTAGAGAAGAATTAACTTAGAAGGTAACACACATGTACAGGAAAGCAATGCGAGTCAACACCCTGTATATCTATCCTTATCTCAACTAGCAAAAACCCTTGGTCCTTCCTATTACTGCTTATACTCTCTCTTCAACAAAATTAGAGATAAGGGCAAAATAATTTCTGCCTGGTAGCAAGGGGTTGGGGGGGTAAGGGAGGGGATGGGGGAAGGGGGGAGAAATGACCCAAACATATGAATAAAATTTTTAAAAAATTTTAGATTTTTTAAAAGACATGAAAGTAGAAGGGGGACTTTTTGTAAGGAAGGGAGATCAGCAACAGGAGGCAGGAGGACAAGAGAGGGTGATGGGAGGTGAATATGATCAAAACACATAGTATATATATATATATATATATATATGAAATGTCATAATGAGATCCATTGTTTTGTATAATCAATTAAAATTAAATTATAACAAAGATCCCATGCATGTATTGTCATAGTTGAACATATGTATTTTTCCAATCAATTTTATTACATTTTTAATTTGGCTTTCACATGTTTGTTTCTCATACATTGAAATACAATCAATTGGTTTTAAATTTATTGATAATTTTTGTGTAATCTTTTATGTTGCAGCATTAATGAACTGTTTATTACTTCTATGGTTTTTAGATTACTTGGAATTGTTTATATAGACAATCATGTCATCTGCAAATAGGGACAGTTTTACTTCTTCTTTTCAAATATTAATGCCTTTTCTGTATTTTCTTGCCTTATTGTTGTTACCTCACTGGGTAGTACTTCCAGTAAAATATTGAATGAGGGTGAAAGATATACTTGTCTTGTTCTTGGTCTTAGAGCAAAAGGATCCAATCTTTCATTTAATAGATTTTTACATGTAGGTCACTTGCAAATATTCTTCATTAAATTGAAGGAGTTAGCCTATAATGTCAATTGACTGAGTTTTTTTTTATCATGGATGAGCATTAGCTTCATCAAGTGATTTTTTATATCTTCATGTTATTGAATTGTTATGTGAATACACTATTATCAGAGAACATACTTTGTCATTTTAGTTCTTCTTAATTTGCTGGGACTTGATTTATATGCGATAAAAGTTTCATGGGTGCTTGTTGTTGGTAGGTGGTGCATGACTCAATTTTGACAAGTTGTGCATGTCAATGAAATTATCCATCTCTAGGTTATTGAATTGGTAAGTATATAATTGATAATAATATTTTGTGTTCCCATGTATTTCTGTAGTATCAGTTGTAGTGTCTCCTTTTTCATCTCTGATTTCATTTAAGACTTCACTCTTCTTAGTCTAAAAATGTGTCTACTTTGTTGACAACTCTTTGTCATATTGACCTTTTCTGTCATTTTTCTACTTTCGTTACATATATTTCTTACCTGATATTTATTATTTACTTCATTCTACTAATTTGGGGCTGAACATTTTCTTGTTATTCTATTTCCTTGAGGTGCAACATTAAGTTGGTTATTTGAGATTTTTCTTCTTTTTGATATAAGATGTTATTGCTATAAATGTCCTGTGATATATTGTTTCTATTTTTGTTTGTCTCAAGAAATTTTTTAATTTCCCTTTCAATTAATTTCATTTACCCATTGGTTATTTAAAGGTATGTTTTTAAAATTGAATTTCCGTGTGTTTGTAAACTTTACTTTTGTTAATTATTTCTACTTTTGTACCATTGTGGTAAGAAAGGATACTTGATATGATTTCAATTTCTTCTTAAATTTTTTAAGACTTGTTTTGTGGCCTTAACATATGACTTATCCTAGAGAATGTTCCATGTGTATTTGAGAAAAATGTGTATTCAGCAATTGTTGAATGGAATCTTCCTCAGGTGTGTAGGTTCATTTTGTCTAGAGTATAGTTTAACTCTGATGTTTCGTTATTGGTTTTCTATCTGGAAGCTCTGCCGATTACTAAAAAAGTATGCTGTTGAAGTGCCCTACTGCAGTCTACCTCTCCCTTCAGATCTAGCAATATTAGTTTTACATGTTTAAATTGCTCCAAAGTTGTGTGCATATATATTTAAAATTGTTATATCCTCTGCTGAGTTGGCCCTTTTTTATATAATAAACTTATTTTTTTCATTTTATAGATTTGATTTAAAAATCTACTTTATCTAAGTATTGTTACTCCTGTTGTTTTTGTTTCCATTTGCATGGGATATAATTTTTCATCTTCAGTCTATGTGTGAAACTGACATGAGTGTCTTAAAGGTGGTATATAGTTGAACATGCCTTTTTATCCATTCAGCCACTTCATGTCTTTTGATTAGATAAAGAATTACTGGTGGCAATTTGTAAATCATTTTCACATTTTTAAAACAGATTGTTTATTTCTTTCCTCCATTCCTATGTGTTACTTTGTGTTTGAGGTAATTTTCCTTAGTGGTAGATTTTGATTCCTTACTTTTTACTTTTTGTGCTTCACTATGGGTTTTTGCTTGGTGTTACTATGAGGCTTGAAAAAGAATCATATATTTATAACATTATTTTAAGCTGATAAATTTAATTGCAAATATCTTTATAATTTTATTCTACTTCTCCCATTTTGAAATTTGGGGGGGAGGAGGAGCTGGAGATTGAACCCAGTGCTTTGTGTATGCCAAATATGTGCTCTACCACTGAGCTACATCCTCAACCCCCATTCTGATTTTTAATGTCCAAATTTGTACTTTTTATGTTGCATACCTCTTAACAAATTATTGCCCTTATCATTTTTAATAGTTTGCCTTTTAACTTTCATATAAGTGATTTATTCACAAGCATTATAGTATTAAAATATTCTACATTTGATTATGTACATACTTTTATCAGTAAGTTCTATACTTTCAGATGTTTTCATGTTACTCAATACCATCCCTTTTCAGTTTGAAGAACTTCCTCAAGCATTTCTCTTAGAACAGGTCTGGCAGTAATAAACTCACTCAACATTTGTTTGGATAAGAGTTTATCTCTTCATTGATGAACAACAACTTAGATGGGTATAGTGTTTACTTGGTTTGTACTTGTTTTCTTTTGGTACTTTAAATACATCATTCCACACTCTTCTGGTCATAAGGTGTCTGCTGCTAGGCATATTGAAGTTCCTGATATGTCATTTGCTCCTTTTCTTTTGCTACCTTCAGGATCTTTTCTTTGTCTTTAACTTTTGACAATTTGATATAATGCCTTTGCTGTGTGGGCTTATTTCTGGATCTTCTATTCCATTGCTCTACGAGTCTGTTTTTGTGGCAGTATCATGCTATTTTTTGCTACTATGTCTCTATAACTTAATTTTAATTCAGGTATTGTGATACCTCTAGCATTACTACTTTTGTTCAGGATTGCTTTGGATATTCAGGGTCTTTTGTGCTTCCATATGAATTTTAGGATTTTTTATTTCTGTAAAAAATGTCATTGAAATTTTTGTGGGGATTGCATTGAATCTGTAAATTGCTTTCAGTAGTATAGCCATTTTCACAATATTAACTCTGTGGATCCATGAACATGGGAGTTCTTTCCCTCTTCTAGTGTCTTCTTCGAAGTTTTATAGTTTTCATTGTAGAGATCTTTCACCTTTTTTGTTAGATTTATTCCAATGTATTTAATATTTTGAGCCTATTATGAATGGGATTGTTTTCTTGATTTCTTTCTTAGCTTGTCCATCATTGGTATATAGAAAAGCTATTGATTTTTTATGTTGATTTTGTATCCTGCTACTTTGCTAAAAGTATTTATCAGCTCTAACAGTTTTATTGTGAAGTTTAGGGTCTTTTAAGTATAGGGTCATATATCATCTGCTAGTAGGGATAATTTTACTTCTTCCTTTCCTATTCCTACCCTTTTATTTCTTTATCTCACTATATTATTTTGAGTAAGAATTTAAGCACTATGTTGAATAAGAGTGGACAAAGTGGATACCCTTGTCTCACTCTTGATATTAGAAGAGTTTCAGTTTTTCTGCTTTTCTTTTTTACAGTCTTTTTATACCCTTTATTATGTTACCATAGATTCTTTTTATTCTGAGTTTGTTTGGGGATTTTAATATCAAGGGATGTTGAATTATGTCAAAGGCTTTTTCTGCATCTATTGGAATGATAACATGATTTTTGTCCTTTATTATGTTTATGTGCTAAATTATGTTTATTGATTTACATATGTTGAACCTGGAATGAAACCAACTTGA
Organism: Castor canadensis; assembly: GCF_047511655.1. Classification (NCBI taxonomy): domain Eukaryota; kingdom Metazoa; phylum Chordata; class Mammalia; order Rodentia; family Castoridae; genus Castor; species Castor canadensis. Next base: position 78,627,391 of record NC_133405.1, on the reverse strand, counting down.
TCATGGTGTATGATTTTTTGACATATTGTTGAACTTAGTTTACAAGTAGTTTATTGAATTTTTCTGTCTATGTTCATTAAGAAAATTGGTCTGCAATTTTAATTATTTTTTTTGTTGTGTCCATATCCAGTTTTAGTATCAGGCTAATCCTAGAATGGGTTTGGTAGATTTCCTTCCATTTCTATTTCATGGAATAGTTTGAGGAGCATTGGTGTTAGTTCTTTAAAGGTCTGGCCTAATTCAGCTGTGATCCATCTGGTCCTGGGCTTTTTTTTGGTTGGGTGACTATTACTGTTTCAATTTCATTGCTTGCTGTAGATATGTTTAGGTAATTTATACTCTCTTTGCTTAATTTTAGTAGGTCATATTCATCTAGAAAATTATACATGTCTTCTAGATTTTCCACTTTTCAATTGACTTCCTAATTATTCTCTGAATTTCATTGGTGCTTATTGTGACATCCCCTTTCTCAACTCTAATTTTATCATTAGGGTCTTCTTCCTCTTTCTTTTCATTAGTTTTGCAAAGGGTTTGTCAATCTGTTTATCTTTTCAAAGAATGAAGTTTTTGTTTCATCAATTCTTTATATTGTTTTTTTAGTCCCCATTGCATTAATTTCTGCCTGATCTCCATTATTTCTTTCCATCTACTGCTCCTGGATTTGGTTTGTTCTTGTTTTTCTAAGAAACTGAGATGTATCATTCAGAGTTATTTGAAATCATTTTTTAATGAAGGCACTGCCTTTAATGAGTACTGCCTTTTCTGTGCCCCAAAGATTCTGGTAAGCCATATTTTCATTTTCTTTGGAGTCTAAGAATTTTTAGATGTCCACCCTTATTTCTTCAATGACTACCTGATCATCCAAGTGTGAATTGTTCAGTCTCCATGTGTTTGGATAATTTCTGTATTTTCTCTTCTTATTTATTTCTAGTTTTACTCTATTGTGGTTTTCCTTGTACTTGTTAAGACTTGCTTTATGTCCTAAGATCTGATCTACTTTGGAGAAAATTCCGTGGGATGCTGTAAAGAATGTGCATTCCATGACTGTTCAATGGAATATTCTGTAGATACCTGTTAAGTCCATTTGATCTATAGTGTTAATTCTTAAATTTCCTTGTTTTTTATCTGGATGACCTGTCTATTGATGAGGGCAAGGTGTTGAAATTATTCAGTATTATTGTTTTAGAGGTCTGTCTGTGTTTTTATGACTAGTAGTGTTTGCTTCATGAAATTAGTAGTAATGGCATTCAGTGTGTACATATTTATGATTGTTTTCCTACAGGATTGTTTCCTTTACCAATATAAAGAGAACTTTTTTGTCTCTTCTTATTAATTTTGCTCTGAAATCTGCTTTGTCAGATATGAGTATAGCTACTTCTGCTTACTTTCAGGCTGCATTTACTTAGAAAATCTCTTTCTACCTTTCTCTCTAAGCCTGTGTTTGTCTTTGTCAGTGAGATACATTTCTTATAGGCAACAAATTACCTATCAAGTATTGGGTTTTTTTTTTAATTCAATTTGCCAATCTGTGTCTTTTGGTTGGAGAACTGAGGCCATTAACATTTGCAGTTATTATTGAAAAGTATGTAATAATTCCTGCCATTTCATTGGTTTTATAGTGTTTGATTCTTTCTTACTCCTCTTTATTATCTACCCATCTAGGCAGGCACTCTACCACTTGAGTCACTCCACCAGCCCTTCTACTCAACTAGTGAGACTTATTCTTTCCCATATTTTCCTGGTGGTATTTATCTTCCTCTTCTGTGTGTAGGATTCCCTTAAGTATCTTCTGGTCATGAATTGCTTTACTTTTGTTTATCATTGAATGTTTTTATTTCTCCTTCAATTATGAAGGATAGTTTTGCTTGGTACAATAAGCTAGATTGGCAGCTAATTTCTTTCAGGGATAGAAATACATCATTCCTTGTCCTTCTTGCTTTTAAATTTTCTCTTTAGAAATCTGTTGTTATTCTGATGAATTTGTCTTTATAGGTGACTTGGTGCTTTTCTCTTTCAGCTTTCAATATTCTTTCCTTGTTTGGTATGCCTATTTTAACTGTAATCTGACGTGGGGAGGTTTCTTGTCTGTTGTCCTAAAAGCCTCCCGCAAGTGGATGACCATCTATTTCTCAAGATTTGTAAAATTTTCTGCTACTATTCATTGAATATGTTTTCTATGCTTTTAGCTTGCAGCTGTTCTCCTTCTTCTTGTGTGTATGGTTCATAAGTTTGTTCTTTTAATGGTGTCCTAGAGGTCTTGCATGCTTTGTTCCTTCATCTTCAGGTTTTTCCATTATATCTATCTGAATGTTCTAATATGTCTGGCATATTCAAGCCCTAATATTCTCTCTGCAATTTACCCAGTCTACTGGAAAGACTTTCAACTGGGTATTTTTATTTGAGTTATTGAACTTTTTACTTTTCGAACTTCAGCTTCATTTTTTTCAGAATTTCTATACTTTGTTGAATTCCTCTCTCATGTGCTACATTGTCTTCTTTATTTCATTCAGCTATTTTAGTTTTCTTGGAATATACTAGGACATTTATTAGTATCCTCTTTAATGTTATTGGTCATTCTTATAATCTTTTTTTAATTCTTTGAGATTTTATCCACTTCACTATCATTAGTGTTTATTTCTGTGCAGTTAAGTTTTGGAGGAGTCATGTTGCATTTTTTTTCATGTTTCTTCTGTTCCTCCATTAGGTTTTACATATATGAGACTAAATCATTGGTTGAAAGTTTCATTCACCTGTAGCCTTTCAGATGAAGTATTCTCAATTTTCAGGCAGAACAGTGTAGTGGCAGGGTTGAGGTGTTATTTCTCACCACTAGACTGGGGTATGGCTCAGTAGCCCAGCATTTACCCACATGCTTAGGGCAACAAGCCTGATCCCCAGCACTGCTCAGATTTGGATAAAGTAGCTGGAGTCTATTGTAGAAGGGGCAGTTGTTCCCTTCTTGTGTATAGAAGCCAGTGCTGGCTGCAAGGAACTTTATAGTCTATGGGATGGGCAGGTTCCCACTTGCTTCTCAAGTCCCCCAGTTTTTGTCCTTAGGAGTGGTAAGGATCCAAGCCTTAGAGTGACTTTCGAATGGGTCAGAGTGTGTGTGGAGGGGAACAAACAGAGCACTGAGTTATGCAAGGGAACACTGAGTGACCTAGTTGCTCTGCCTGCTGGTCTTAATGTTTACCCTGTCCAGCAGTTTACCTCCCTGTGGGGAGGGGGAGTCTTGAAAGTCTTATGATTCAGAAAGTCTGGACTCAGGGCCCTCAAATTGCCCTGGAAGCTATCACATGCAAGGAGGCAGCTCCTGGAGGTGGGCCTTAGTGCCTTAAGATCCTACCCTGCAGTTCACCTACCTATGGAAGGAAGGAGGCTGTAGAAATCATGTGATTTGGCAGGCCTGGCCTAGGCATTCTTAGACTTCCTTAACAGCAAACATTCTCCAGTATACGGTTTATGGAGGTGACCTCAGTGCCTTCAGACACAGTGTGGCAGTTCACTTCCCAACTGGGGAATAGGAGATTATGGAAATCACGTGATTTGGCAGGCAGAAATGGGCTGGGTGCTCTCTAACCCACACTGTAGCCAACACACATAGCCAAGAGAAAGGCCTTGCAGGCTGAATATTCTGCCAGCCACAGGCTCAGTACTTTGTTTCTACCCTGACCCTCAGGCAATGGGACTTGCTTCTCACCAAGAAGGGCAGGGCCTCTAACCACTAAGCTCTTCATTGCTGGAGCTCCCCACTGCTTGTACTTTTCTGTGGGATCACATCAGATCCTCTCCCTCTCTATGACCACCTGTCCTGGCTGTTTCCCACCCAATCACTGTGGTAGGATGTCCCAAGACTCCCTGGGTCATGATTAGTTCTCATTTTCAAGACCCAGTGTATCTCAGTCTCAAATAACAGTCCCTCTCTCAAGAAGACATCTTGCTACAGCCCAGTGCAGTAAGGAGAGTGACAATTTTTTTTTCACCAAGTCTAACCTTGGGTCTGGCAGAGTGGCTCAAGCAGTAGAACACCTGCCCAGCAAGTATGAGCCCCTGATTTCAAACTCTAGTACTGTCAAAAAAACCCCAACAAAACCAAGGTTAGTGTTTCACACTGCAGCAATCACCATCTCACCAAATCCCCCCACTTGGTGTAAGACTTGCAGCTAGATTTGCCAGTCTGTCACTAGGGCCATCTGGCTTACCTGGTGATTACATCTTCAGCTTCCCTTCCCCCTCCCAGGGAGCCAGAGACAAGTTTGGAACTGTTTTTTTGTTTTTCGCTGTCTCCTCAGTTTCTCTGTGCTTTTCTGCTGTTCTGCCACCTCTTTTATGATTCTTGATGCTCTTCCTCTCTTCCACTCTTCATAATTTAGTCTCTCCTGTGTTATCTGACTCTTCTCATTAACAGAATCAAAATGGTGGATGCTTCTAATCTACCATCTTGGCCTGTCAAGATGAATTCTAGTAGAACATTTTCTACTAGAATTTCTCTTTTCTAGTTGTTAGAACTTTTTTGAAGAACATGATTCAAACTGTATGCCAAAGTATACACAATATGTACATTGTATTACATTCCATTGCAGCATTTGTAACTCCAAAGTATCAGACAAAATCAATTCCAGTGCTTTCCCAAAATTATATGGAGAACACTTGTAATCTCTGATTATGTACAAAGAATGTGTGGGGAATTTAGCCACTTTAGAAGAGAAATTACAGAAAATTATCTGCATGTTCTTCAAAAATTGAAATGCAAGATCAATTTTAATGCTTGTTTATGTGATATAGGAGTTTAGTCTTAACTAATACTAAATGAAGTTCATCACAGTTAAGATACATTAATGGCATTTGTGCATAATCATTTAAACTTCTTTAATATACATTTTTAGTTTTTTCTGGTGTTGGGGATCAAACCCAGGGCCTAGTGCATGCTAGGCAAGCACTGTACCACTGCACTACAACTGTTAGCCTTATTTTTAACTTTTTACATATGATAACATAATCCACATTGATAGAAATGGATTAGTAGACAAATGAAATTTCCTGAACATGAAATAACAAGGAGAAGCACAATCAGTGAAGAGAATTACAATGTAAAGGTTAAAGCTTAATTTGTTTGTGTGGTGACACATGAATTAATAAAAGTCATAATTTTTAAAAACTGCTGAAAAAGAAAAATTATCACCAAGAAAAAATATGTGTGTGGATAATGAATTTGATGGACAGGCAATATATTGTCATTTTATCCACCACATTAGAAAAATTTATTAAATGCTCACATAAAGCTATTTACTTCCAAAGCCCAGGGAAAACTCTGATAAACTCAGAGCTACTTTCTAAAATATTAGTTGCACAATTATTGCAATAATTGCACAATTATTTTCTAGTACATTACAAAAGTAGGGATATTTAGAATTTATTAAGCATACTTTAAAACAAAAAAACTGACATCATCATTTGAAATAGTTTTGGCAGCAAAAAGTTTAAAAATAGGATGACGAAAGTCATAGGAGAAGAATCAGAGATCTAGGTCATTGACAGAGCACTTGCCTAGCATGCACAAGGTCTAGCACTGCAACAAAAAAACAAACAAACAAAAGGGCTTAGGATATCATCAGTCATCTTTATATACATTTGAAATGCTTTTTATGTATCAGATAAAGTAAATTTAAATTTTACAACTAACAAACATAAATAAAATTTAAAATTATCTTTAAAGTTAGCTTTAATAATTTAAAAGTGTTAAAACTTAGAATTATTATCACATATGCATGCTGGCCTATGTTTTACTTTATAGAAGACTCACTGATTTTCATTATATAAATCAGTTCTTTGCATATGATGAGTAGATAAGAGAGGGAGGAGTAATGATTTTTTTATTCTCTATAAAGATTTATGGATTCATTTTGGCACAACTACAGCCATTTTGAGCTATAAGTATCATGATTGCCCCAGAACAACCCTAGGTGATTTTTTCTGAATCATTTCATAGTAAACCAGAAATAAGTAAAACCATTAGAAGTCTGTGTGAAGGTTTACAACCACACCCTGGCTCCCAGAATGTGCCAGACTCTTCTATATTAAGATATCTTAATATCTTAATATTATCTTAATAATATCTTCTATATTAAGATATCTCCAACCAGAGGTAGAGAAGAGATTGCAGATTAGAGACACTCAGCACTTTCTTGTAATTCTAAGGATCTGAAACAAACTGCCAGGTATGTGGCTGCAGGGAGAGATGGGCAATGCGGAAGGGAAGGAAGGGCAACAACAAACAGTAGACAGAGACCAAGTGAAATCCAGAAATACTGAGCTTTAGATTTATGAAAGAAACAAAGGATCTTAACATAGAGTGCTAAGCAAAATGGTAGAGAAGGGGGAGAATTCTCCCCAAGGAAACTGCAAGTAAAAGAGAAAAGGAAAGCCTCCTCTAGAGGCCCCACAAGTACAGAAGCTGACACTCTGCAAACATGAAGTTTAAGAGTGAAGTTTGGCAACACATGTAGCAAGCAGATGAATAAGGAGCTCCCTGTACTTCCTAATTCACTCACTGATGCCTTGGAAGCAAGTCATCTTAGGAGAGGAGAGCAAAAGCCCCTGTATCTTTATATCTTCAAATCTAATGGCCTTCCCTTTCCGCAGGCTCAGCAAATGATCACCTTGAGAATCAGTGTGAACCTAGGAAACTGATTGTGCCTTGGACTCAGATTCATAGACACAGAACTACTTGGGCAGAAAGTGCAAGCCATGAGCCAGGAGCCATGCCATGCTGCAAAAGGATACTTGGGCCATGCCACATCACAGAGGGGAGCCATGGGCCATGCTGTGCTACAGAAGGGAACAATGGACCTGCTGCACCACACAACAGTGGAAAGCTGCAGGCAAACACATTGGGGAAGGTGAAGCCCAAACTTTGGTAAGAGGAGAGAGACCAAATGTGAGTGGGTGGTAGTGTTGCAGGAATCTCAAGCTGCGATATGGGACACTGAGGCAGTTTAGCAGGAAGCAACATTTTATTGTGCCAACACAGACCCAGTGAACTTGTGTCCAAACTCACCTTATATACCCTTGCAAGCAGGTTACAGAAGCAAAAAGCAAAACTCAATCCACATATGGCTGCATGTGACTTCATTGGCTATTTCATTCTCCAAGTGCTATGTGACCTTCTTCATGTTTCAGTTCTTTAAGTTTTATCTCTCTGCTTTGCCATCCATTCCCCCTGCCTCATTATCAGAACACAGCCTGTCTGTTTCTCTTCTGGTCCTCCTCCCTGCTACATCATTCCCCACTTTGATGCTCAGACCTACCTAGGGTCAAAGAGCATTATCTTGATCTAGGAGTTTGTATTTTCAAAGCATCATTATATGGGTGCCTTTTTTTCTTTTATAGTAGCTGCTATAATGGTCCTGATAGACCACAATACCAGGGGGACCAGGCAGGGTAATATTAAACATGTTCCTAAGATAAGACCCATCACTCTACTTTTATGACAAATGTAGTCTGTGTCATTTTCTTTACTCTGGGACTTTTAGTATCACTTATCAGTAACCTCATTAACCTGGGAGTATATGAGCTCATTTAACATCTCACCTGTTGGTGGGTGCATGATACAAAGTATGGCTGTGTGGAGGTCCCAACAATGGTTTTCTTATAACATTTAGTACATGGTAAAAACCTTGCGAGGGCCAACCCAAAAGGTAAGAGTCGAAGTGTGTAGAGGAGAGCAGGGGTGCATCCCATGTTTGAGCTTCCTCCATGTGTAGACTGGTCAGCTTTTGGAGTGACTAGAGCAGGGCTATCATCCTGTTGTTTGTGGTCCCCTATTGTCTCCTGGGAAGTGGAGTCCTGCTGAGGAAGGGCACAGGTTTTTAAAGGGGTGATCTTGGATGGTGATGCTGAGTCAAGGATGCACTCCCACTTGGGAGAGGTTGGCTTTATTTGGCTGTGGTGGATCCAGGGAGCAATTTTTGTTACTTTAACTGTAGTGGGGATAGACAAGACAACAATGAAAGGGCCTCTCTAATGGGGTTTTAATGGTTAGACACTTTATTCTTTTACCCAGACAGTATCTTTTGTTTTTTTTAACTGGGTAGAATTAATATGGCAACAATATACTATCAGTATGTATGTCCAAGAAAACTCTTTGTTTAAAAAGTTAAAACCACCATCTTTAAGTATGAAAGGACATGTTTAGAGCCAGTAAAAATAGTCATTTTGTTTCTAAGTAGAAGACCCTGTCTAAAAATATGATTTTGTATCTGGAAGGGCTTTAATGCCAGGCGGTCACAGGCGTACAAGAACCACTTCCTCAATCCTCTTGGTCTTGCTTATTTTTGAGAGGTCTGGCATGAGTGACTCCATTTGAACTTTGATGGTATTCCTTACTTGTCTTTAAACTGTTTGTCTCTGAGCAGTCTTTTTTGAAGATTTGTCTTTCATCCAAGTACTAACTAGGCCTGACCCTGCTTAGCTTCTGAGACCAGACAAGATTGGGCATGTTTAGGGTGGTATGGCTGTAGACTGAAGATCTTTGGGGGAGGAGAATAATGAGCAGATCAGGTGGGAATCAGTGCCAACTAGAACCTTTTGGCCAAATTTAAGCAACAAAGGGGCTTAGAAGGAATGGCCCTTAGGCAATGGGCTTTTAGACAAGGACAATACAAAAAAAAAAACCCAACCAAAGAAGATGTCTAAAAAGCTAACCTGGTTGACACATAAGCACTTATTAGAGTCATTTTTTATGGACTTGGTTGTAAATGCCCCAGAAGGATCAGAACTGTAATGACAAAAACTTAAAAGAGCCATGGTTAAAATTTTGATGGACAATTTAGCAACTAACAGAGTAGTATATCAGTACCACTAGCTTTTTGTTACCATGTTTATCTAAATTTTGTATTTTAAAAGACTTGATATACTTGAAAAACATAAATATATTTACTATAAGGAACCAGCAATAACATCATAGCTTTATAGAGGTTATATATTCATTTTAGTTTAGTTGTTCTTGAAGTAAAAACCTTAGATTTTTTTCAGTTGTAAGGGGGAAGAACAAACCCAAATAGCTCAGTCACAGACACATATAGGGTACGAACTGTATTAGAATCACCCAAGCAAACAGTTTTTTAACCATGAGGTCATCTAGAAAATTTTATATAAACTGTTAGAAAATAAGAGGCATGGAAGAAGCAGAGAGACAGCTCAAACACCAGTACAGGGTTTATTATATAGGCAGGAGCCCTGTGGAGGGGGACCCCAGCAAGAGAGCTAGAGCCCACTGCCATATACAGGCTTGGGCTAGATATAGGGAACTAGTAGAAAAGTACCTGGAAGGTCATTAAGGGATACTGTTGCTGGGCAACCAAGAAAGATAAGTTGTAGTTAGGTCACTGCCCAACTGTCCTTGGCATCCATCTAGGGAGATAAAGGTTAACAATTGTCTCTTTGTCAGTCTTTGGGGTTCAGTGGGGAGTTTCTAGTAAGCCATCTGCAGGGTGGGGTCTGGTCCAACATGGCTGTCCTCATTGTTAACCCCAACATAAACCAACTGATAAATGAACATGACTCAGTTACCTTAGTAGTTAAAACCCTGACAAAAATCACCAGAGAACACAGGTAAATATGTATGGGGACTAAGTATAGAGTTAGGAAACACAGTGGCCAAGAACATGGCTCAGATGTTGATAAGGGATCATATCCCAGATTGTTAACATTAACAGATGGCTCATGACATACAGCAGGATCCCATCAACCTGTAGTCAATGGAGCCCCCCTATAATAACAATCCCAATCTGGCCATCCCAGGCCAAAATTTTTCTCCACCAGCCACGTGGAAAGAGTAGAACAAACATCTCCACTCTTGATGCCAATAAAAATTGGACATCTTGACCTCTAGTGTAGTGCTTCTTTTTGAATTTTTATTTTTTATCCTATCTGGGGGTGTATTTAAGCTTAATTTTTTTTCTACTTTGTTTTACATAAGTAAATTTGTCTCAACCCTCATATCAGTGCAGCAGTACTCCCTGTGCTGAGCTGTCTCTCGCTTCTCTGTGTTTTAATAAACTTTTGTAGTTTTGATTAATTTGTGAATTAACCTGTATCACCAAAAATTTCTCACAGTTATCTTGACAAAACAAAGACTATTTTAATACAGTATTTGTAAATGTTATTAAGAACAATATTTTAAAGATAGTCTTGTTGTTATGAGCTTAGAGAATTAAGTTTTAGTTTAACATCAGTACATTAAATTTTGACCTTACAAAACCTTTAACATAACTGGATTTTAGTCAACTCAATCACTTACATAAGCATTTATAAACTCCATCAAAATTTTTGTAACAACTTACTCTCTACCTTTATGACAACTTATCTTGTATTCCCTGGGGGAGCTTGTTTTTATCCTTTTTTTTTTATTTAAAAGTATTTTTTAACCTTTTATTTTTAAAAACTATATCCTTAATACCACACACACACACACACACACACACACACACACACACATATATATATATATATATATATATATATATATATAAAACTTGTTGAAAATAACTCATAAAACCTTTTAATTTAGAACCTTATATTTTTATGGAAAAAAACAAAAAGAAAGTAACCTTAAAATTTTTTATGAAAACAACTTATAGAAAAATTTATACAAAGCCCATTTGTTAATAGACCCATGTATTGTAAGATAGGATTCAATCCCAGATTTTATTTATGACAGAACAAAACAGGCTAAGGTCATTTTTAACTATCCAAATTTTAAGATTCCTGTTGCTGGCTATGGCCCCCCTTTTGTTCTTTTTTCCTCCTGTGGTCTAAGCCAGACTGTTAACCCCTGAATGCTTGCATCTTAGTGAAATCTGATTGAAATAAGTTTGAAAACCTGTTTTCTTAAAAGTAGCAGTGGAACAAAGTAATAATTTTTTTACATTTACTTTATAATAAGAACCATCCTCAAGTTGTTTACATATTCAAATGTAAAAAGCTTAAGCAGTTTGTAACAGAGATCTTTAAAACAAACACACTGGGGTTTTTTGGTTACCTTGGATATCACATTAACCTTATAACAATAGTTTAAGAACCATTTTGAAGATGCTTATATATACACACACACATAAAAGTTTTATAAATTAAATATACCAGGAAAAATGTCAACTTATGCATGCATAAGATGAGCTGGAATTCCAAGAGCAAATTAAATTTTGCACAGTGCTTTAAATAAATTCACACACACACACACACACACACACACACACACACACACACACACAATTAGAGTGCACTCTCAAAAAAAGAAAAAAAATGTTTAAATTATACCCAGACAGCTATCCAGTGGAATGGTGGATGATGCATCTGTTCTCTTGGGAGTCTCCACCTTTGGAACTGAATTTTTTGTTATCCATCCCTTAACCTCAGTTGTGACTATTTCCCTGGAAAAGCTCAAACCCCTGTTAACTCTCAGAGGTGTCTTACACACTTTTGCATAGCACGGTACTTCTTTGCTGCTCCCCAAATCTGAGAGACATGGATTCACCCCAAAAAGTGGTTACTAGAGGTCTCTGGGAGGTGATCAGTCTCCCTTCTGCCTCCTGGGGCAGGCCTGAATTTGAACCTGGGTTCTTACCAATCTGATGAGCAGTGCTTCCAAGTTGGTTCCTGTGCTTCACCGGTTCCATTGTACATCCAAGGCGTTCACCCCAACTTGCCAGGAGGATGAATCCCCCTCTGGATCAAGCTGTCCACTGGTGCCTGGTGGAATCTTCTTCCAGTGGTCTGGGGGATGCACCCTGGTGACAAGGGACATGACAAATCACCATCTCCCCAATCCCTGAAAGAAGCCCCCAAGAAATGTTGTGGAAATCTCAAGCTGAGACATGGGACACTGAAGCAATTTAGCAGGAAGCAATGTTTTATTGTGCCAATGTAGACCCAGTGGACTCATGTCCAAAGGCTGAGCCCTGAAAACAAAGAGGTGTCACCTTATATACCCTTGCAAGCAGGTTACAGAGCAAAAAGCAAAATTCAACTCACATATGGCTGCATGTGACTTCATTGGCTATTTCATTCCCCCAGTGCTATTTGACCTTCTTCATGTTTCAGTTATTTAAGTTTTATCTCTCTTCTTTGCCATCCCTTCCCCCTGCCTCATTATCAGAACACAGCCTGTCTGTTTCTCTTCCGGTCCTCCTCCCTGCTACAGTAGGGGAGAGAATTAAGAGGCCAAGGCACACCAGATCAATTGAGGCCTGGTGCCTTCCTTGATTGCAGGTTTGATTGCTTTTTATACTCCCAGAGGGTCAGAGATTAAGAGAGGTTTCCCTCCTAAGTACAAGTAAGTGAGCACCCTGCTCTGATGGGACTCAGCCTGCAAACAGCTCTTTCTGATCTAAATTGTTTAGACTTGAGACAGTAAAACAACTGGCCCACCTACAAGGTAAACTGTCTGGGAAAGGATCTTAACTACTCCTCAGCTAGGAAAAAATATTGACTGGTGGTGGTGGTGGTGGTGGTGGTGGTTTTTTTAAAAAAAATCTCTGTAAATATGTTATTATACTTTCTCTATTTTTTTCACACTTCATCCCATATACTACTCTCCTCTTTCCTATCTTGCTACTTTTCTCTTTTTTTCCTTTCCCCATTCCATGTTTTAAATTGCTTAATTATTAATACCTGTACTTTAATAAAATTTAAATTCCTAGTTTATCCTATAATCATTCTAGCTTCTTTCTTTTTTAATTTTACTGGGGATGAAGTTGACATTTCCATTTTTTTACTACTTTAAATATCTGGTTTGTTTTTCAATTATTATTTTTGTTTTTGCTGTATGCTTTTTCTTCTCTGTGGCAGTGGAGATCATGACACCAAGAAAAGGCTGCCCACCAAGAAGGCATCATAAAATAAAATTAAAAAAAACTAAAAGTGATATCCATCCCAATGGATGAACAAACTACAATGAAAAGCAGAACAAATATGAAAAAGGGAGGCGACAAGACTCTTCCAAAACCTCATAACTCCTAAGTAACCAAAAGTCTATCTTCAAAATTGATCAATGCCCTCAAAGAGGATTCAAACAAATAGATGAATGAAGCAAAGAAGTCAATTCAAGACCTAGATGAGAAATTCAGCAAGGAAATTGAAATTATGAAACAAAAATTGAAATGTTGGCAACAACAAAAACCTCAATAAATAAAATGAAAAACCACAGTGGAAAACAGCAGAAATAGACTAAGTCAATCAAAAGAAATAATATCAGAGATTGAAGATAAGGTTGGGGAAATATTAAATTCAGATAGCAATAAAAAAAACCAAGCATGATCACAAGTTTTAAAAATTCTAGAACACACCTTTAGAGGAAAAGCTTTCTGTTTTTCATGTTGACTATGATGTTAGATGTGAACTTTTCATATATGGCCTTTATTATATATTATAATCTATTATGTATCACATAATATACATATTATTATGTATATCATATTAGTATATCAGCATGTTCTTTCCAAATAAAAGAATTCTGCAACATAATCAAGAGACTAAACCTAAGAATCTACAGGGTAGAATAAGAAGCTGAGATACAAACTAAAGGTATAGAAAACCTATTCAATAAAATCATAGCTGAAAATGTCCCAAATCTAGGGAAAGATGTGGACATCCAAGTACAGAAGGCATTTAGAATAACAAACACATGACCAGAATATAACCTCTCCACATTACATTATAGGTAAAATGCTAAGACTACAGAAGAAAGTATATTGAAATCTTCAAAAGGAAAATGCCAACTTACTTACACAGACAAAACTCATCAGAATTACATTAGACCTGTCAGTAGAAATTCTGAAACCAGGAAATCATGAAGTGATATATTTCAAGCCTAAAGAGGAAGTAACTGCCAACCAAGATTACTATATGCAGCAAAGTTATCCTGTATAATCAATGGAGAAATACTTTCCAAGATAAGGACAAACTAAAGCAATTCATGACCACTAAGTCTGCATTGCAGAAAATAAAGGAATCCCACACAGAGATGAGGAAGAAAGACAGTTACAAACATGAGATATTGGGAAAGAATAAACTTCACAAAAGGAATAGATGAATACATGAGAATTAGAAAAGAATCAAACATGTTCAATTCAGTAAACCAGAAAAGTCCTAAGATGTATCAAAGAGAAGAAAAGAAGAAACAGAATTCAAATCCACCAGCGAAACAGCAACAAAATTATAGGGACTAGCAAACACCTTTCAATAATAGGTCTAAATGTAAGTAGTCATAAGACTCCAATTTAAAGATATAGTCTGGCTAACAGGATTAAAAAATAAGACCCAACTGTTTGTTGTCAACAACAACAAAAACAAAACACTTCACTGGCAAAGGCATACAGACTGAAAGTGAAAATTCAGAAAATGATATACCAGGCAAGTGGAAAACAAAAACAGGCAGGAGTAGCTGTACTCATATCTGACAATGTAGATTTCAAGTCAAAATTATTAAAAAAAAATAAACAAGGTCACTACATATTAATAAGTGAAACAATCCACCAAGAAGAAATAATTATTGTGAACATATGGAGCAAATACTGGTATACCCAACTTCATAAAATAAACACTACCGGACATAAAGGAACAGATAGTTCCAGTTATAGTGAATAGTGGATGACTTTTAATACTTCACTCTCATAAAAAAATAGATCATCCAGATGAAAACAATCAACAAAGAAACTTCAGAGTTAAACTGCACCATAGCTCAATTGCACTTAATGAACATATATAGAGTATGACATTCAATAGCTGCAGAACCCAAATTCTTCTCAGCAGCCCATGGAATTTCCTTCAAAGTATATCTCATAAAGAAGGTCTTAATAAATACAAATATTTGAAGTAATTTCTTGTATCTAAACAGATCATAATGTTATAAAACTAGAAATCAATAACAAGAACAACTATAGAAACTATGTAAATACATGGGGATTGAGCAATACAGTTTTTAAAAATCAGTGGGAAATTAAAGAAATTAGGTAAGAAATTTAAAAATTTCTAGAATCAAAGGAAAATGAAAATAGAATTTATCAGAACCATTGAAGTACAGTGAAGGCAGTTCTAAGAGGGAAGTTTGTGGCTATAAGTGCCTACATTAACTAATCAGAGAGATTCCAAATAAATAACCTAATGATTCACTTTAAACTCATATAAAAGCAATAAGCCAAACTCCCAAATTAGTAGATGGAAGAAATAATAAAAATCAGGGTGGAAATTAATGAAATGTATTGCTATGTAAAGAATCAATGAAATTAAGAGTTTGTTCTTTAAAAAATAAAGAAGATTGACAAGCCCTTATGCAAACTAGCCAAAAGAAAGAGAGAGGAAGCTGGGTGCTGGTGGCTCACACCTGTAATCCTAGCTACTTGGAAGACTGAGATCAGGAGGATCACAGTTTGAGACCAACCCAGAAAAATAGTTTGCAAGATCCCACCTCCAAAGTAACCAGAGCAAAATGGACTGGAGGTGTGGCTTGAGTGGTACAGATCATGTTTTCCAAACATAAAGCCCTGAATTCTAAACCCAACCCCACCAAAAGAAAGGAAGAAAGGAAGGAAGGAAAGAAGGAAGGAAGGAAGGAAGGAAGGAAGGAAGAAAGAAAGAAAGAAAGAAAGAAAAAAAGAAAGAAAGAATAAAGAAGAAATAAAGAGGAGACCCAAATTAATAAAATTAAGATAAAAAGGGGAATGTTACAACACACACCATTGAAATTCAGAGAATCATTGAAAAATATTTTGAAAATTTATATTCTAATAAATTGGAAAATCTAGAAGAAATGAATAAATTTTTAGACATATATTAACTATCAAAACTGAATGAAAAGGATATAAACAACTTAAGTGGATCTGTACTGAGCAATAAGATTGAAGCAGCAATAAAGGGTCTCCAAACAAAGAAAAGTCCAGGACCAGATGGATTTACTGATGAATTCTACCAGCTCTTTAAAGAACTAACACCAATGCTCCTCAAATCATTTCATGAACTAGAGAAGGAATGCTACTAAATTCAATCTACAAAGCCAGTATTACTTTAATACTGGAACTGGACAAGGAAACAACAAAGAAGAGTATTATGGACCAATTTCCTTAATGAACATAGGCATAAAAGTTTTTTAATAAAATTCTTGAAACATCCATGATCGACTTGGTTTCATTCCAGGGATGCAAAGATGCTTCAATGTATGCAAACCAATAAGTGTAAAACACCACATAAATAGAATCAGAGACAAAAATCACATTATGATCTCAATAGATTCAGAAAAAGCCTTTGATAAAATCCAACATCCTTTGGATGTTTTGTCAGTATAAAATCCCTAAAGAAACTAAGAATAGAAGGAATATACCCGAACATAACAAAGACTATGTATGACAACCATATAGCTAACATTGTACTAAAAGGAAAAAACTGAAAGTATTAACTATAAAATCATGAATGAGACAAGGGTTTTCATTCTTTCCACCCTTATTTATAGTAGTGCTTGAATCCTAGCCAGAGCAATAAAGCAAGAGAAAGACATAAAAGGAATACAAGTAGAATAGGAAGAAATAAACTTATCACTATTTGAAGATGATATGATCCTAACATTAAAGACTCCACTATAAGACTATTATATCTGATAAACATTTTCAGTAAAAAATGTAGTTATTCTATAAACCAATAACAAATATGCTAAGAAAGAAATTAGAAAAATAGTACCATTCAGAATAATCTACAAAAAATGTCTAAGAATAAACTTAATGAACAAGGAATGCAAACCACAAAACTCTGAAAAAAGCAATTGAAGAAAACACTAGAAGACAGTCTTCCAATATTCATGGATTGAGAGAATTAATATTGTGAAAATGTCTGTCCTACCAAAAGTGGTCTGAAGATTCAGTGCAATCCCCATCAAAATTCAAATGACATTCTTCCACATAAATTCTAAAATTTATATAGAATCACAAAAGACCCTGACTAGCCAAAGCAATCCTGAACAAAAAGAGAAATAATGGAAGTATCACAATATCAATTTGAAATTATACTATGGAGTGCTAATAATAAAAATGGTATGTCACTGGCACAAAACATACATGCAGACCAATGGAATAGAATTGAGAACTGAAGTAAGCCTACACAGCTACAGCCATTTTATTCTTGACAAAGTTGCCAAGAACATACATTTTATAGAAAAGCCAGCCTCTTCCACAAATGGTGGAACAAATAATTCAATCAATAAATGGGTAAATGAACTGGACAGTTCTCAAAAGAAGTACAAATGGACAAATGGCCAATAAAATACATGAAAAAATGTTCAACATCCTTAGCCATAAAGGAAATGCATAGCAAAATGACACAGATTCCATCTCATACTAGTCAGAATGACTGTCATCAAGAAAACAAATGTTATTGAAGATGTGGGGGAAAATGAACCCTTATATACTGTTGATGGCAAGGTAAATTAGTGAAGTCACTATGGAAATCAGTATGGAGTTTCTTCAATAAAGTAAAAATAAAATTGCCATATCATCCTGTTCTATTACTCTTGGGTATATACCCAAAGGAATCAAAGTCAACATACATTCACATTTATTTTGCACAATTTACAATAGCCAAGACATAGGATCATCCTATGTATCCATCAGTGGATTAACATATAAAGAAATAAAATGGATAAAGAAAATATATACACAAAGGAGTATTAGTCAGCTACAAAGAAGAAGAAAATTATATCATTTGCAGGAAAGTGGTTGGAGCTAGTAATCATCATGTTAAGCAAAATAAGCCAGACTCAGAAAGACAAATGTTGCTTGTTTTCTCTCATATGCAGAATCTAGATTTAAAAATAAAAGACATGAAACTAGAAGGGGAAATATTCGGGAGTATTCCTCCCCCATTAGGGCGAAGATGGGGAAAATTAGGGATGCTGGGGGATGAATATCACCAAATAACATATTATGCAAGTATTAAAATACCACAATAAAACCAATGATATTGTACAATCAAAAAACTGCAAAGGGAAAAAATGAAAAGATAAACTAGGTACATTCCAGCAAGAATAAAGTCATTTTGTCCTAACTTAAATACACTCCTCATTCTGACCCAATTTGTGGGGATCCACTGGGTTTTGCTGCCATGAAGGACCATACCTTTGTTATTAAGTCCACCAATAAATTGCACTGTCCAATATTAGATCTTTATGCCCTCTTTCTTCAATCTCATGGCACCATAGGACTGGTCCTCATATACTAGGACCAAGTTATTCCAGAACAATTGGTGAGCCAGCCAGGAGACAGAGGAAATGGACAAGAGAAAAGAAGCATTTGTGGGGGGAATTCCATGTGGAGAGGGTCTATATACTAAGTGCTTGCAGCCTAATGCCTGAGTGTGAGAGAGGTCTCAAAATTGCCAGGTTTGTAGCAGCTGTTTGCTGAATGCTGCTTATCCCACTGAGATAAGAATTATGGCAACTTGCCACTACAATTGGATGGCCACTGCTTTGGGCAGTTCAACAGGTCATCAATGCCCATTTCATTATAGATCAGAGAGCAAAGAAATTAGAAGAAGAGTTACAACTTGAAAGAAATATGTGTCTCTTGACTTCACTGATAGCCTCTAACCTGGCTGAAAATGTGGAAAACCAAGGCAGTACATTAGAAATCTTAGCTTGTTGTGTTGTGCAGCTGAAGGAGAAGAACTGATAGAAGAAATAGATGTGAGCTATTTTCTTGTGATCAGAATGGGATGAAAGTAATTGGAATCCCTGGGAAAATGGTAATGAGAAAGAACTTGAGATTGAAGTGTAATGGATGGGGAGCCTCTGCCTTTAAGTGTTATTTTTTGTTCTATTGTGTGTTGGTACAATGCAAAGCAGAAACAATTCAGATGCAAGAGGGAGACCTCATTCAAGAAACTATGACTACTCCAGATTATTCTGTTTCAGAATTGTTAGATATTGAAAAAACTTTTAAGTAACTATCTTATGAGGATATGACTGCCCAGGGAATGATACCCTAGGACAAGGGAATGGATAGCATTTTTCTGGTGGGAAATAAAGTTGAAAAAATGAGTAATGAGGAAATCGTTCCCTTATAGATTTAATCACCTTGGACATGAGAGGCATGACTAAATTAAAGGGACATTTAAAGACAGGTACCCCATGAAGAAGCATTGAAGAGGCCCAGGGTATTCTATGGAAATTAGGCATCTGACAAGCCATTTATGCCCAGATGTACCAAAAATGTGACACAGCCATTTTATATCTGTGACAAAAAAAAACTGTTAGAAAACACCCTGCAAGAATGACATAGCCCTGTTCTCTACTTCGTCAGCCCAATTATCATATAGGATGTTTATGGTGTGGATGAGGCTATTGCCAACCTGGGAGAAACCACATGTGTCTAAGACAGGCTACAACTTGTCACAAAGTCTAATGAGAAAGAAGAATAAATAAAAATGAAAAAGAGAAAAGAAAAAAAGAAATAGGAAGCTGGTTAGCAAAACAAAAATTTAGATATGGCATGATTTGCTTCATTCTGGCCCCCTCAGAAAAATGATTTTTTTATAACTTAATGCAATCTTGTTCACATTATGGAAGGAAATTAATCCCAAACAATAGTTCCAGACTCTCCTTTCTATTACACCTAAGAAGGAAGGTCAGGAATTCCCATGACCCAGCATTCCTGGCTGTTAGGGATGGATTCCCCCACTCTCCATGATTAGAGATGGGCCCAAGAAACTTCCAGAGTGAGTGTTGTAGGGTGTGGTAAGAGGCCTCACATGAAACACTATGTATTGGTTTTCCAAGAAAAAGAAAAGGAACAGAGATCCAAGATGTCAGATAGTAGAAGGAATCAGAATTCCTGAGCTCTGTGATTTCAGAACCCACTTTGAGACATGGTATATACATTTGGGCTAAGGCCAGAAATAGCACATCAACCTAGCTAATGACCAAGTAAATCACAGCACAGTGATTAAATCAAGGGAAAGAAAACAGGAGATTAAAACAGGCAACTAGCGAATCAATAACATAGGAGTACAGCACAAATTAGAAGCATGGGGAGAAGAAAAAGGCAAGGAAATTCTACCCATTAAAAGAACAACAGTTCAACAGAGGATTTAGTGGGAAATGAAGAAAATGAATACCAAGTTTCTCACCCCAACAGAATGCTGATAAATATGACCAATGAGCTCAATGATATCTACAAAAAATCTCTCAAAGAAGAAATCATGGATGAGCTTATTGAGATACTCATGGAGAAGTACAAGAGACAGTTAAACAGAATGTACAGGATGAATTCAAGCAATATCAAGACACCACAAATAAAAAACTTAAGAAGACACAGAAACAACTAAATGAACTCAGAGAGGACTTCAACAAACACCAACGTGAAACAAAGGAGAGTATAAAAAAGAGATATATGAAATAACGAAGACAACACAAGATATGAAAGAGGAGTTGAACAAAGATATGGAAAACCTCAGAAAAAAGAATCAAATGGAAGTCCTAGAAATAAAAGGCCCTTTAAATCAAATAAAAAAATGCAGTGGAAGGCCCCTCTAGCAGACTAGAACAAGTGGAAAACAGAATCTCAGGGCTCAAAGATAAAATAGATATTAAAGAAAAACAGAAGATTTCTTTTACAAAAGACTCAAGAGCTGCAAAAGTAATACACAAGAACTCAGCAACTCCATCAAACAACAAACCTGTGAATCATTGGCATCAAAGGAGAACAGGGGTAAGCCAAAGGGATACATAATATCATCAACAAAATAATAGAAAATTTCCCAAACCTCAAGAAAGTGTTGCCTATTCAGTACAGGAAGCCTCCAGAACACCAAACAGACTTCACCAAAATAGAACCTCTCCATGGCATATTATCATTAAAACAACTTGCACAAAGAACAGAGAAAAAGTATTGAAGGCTGTAAGAGAGAAAAAAACAAATAACACATAACAGTAAACCCATTAAATAACAGCAGACTTCTCAACAGAAACCTTAAAAGCAAAAAGAGCATGGAGTAAGGTATTTTGAATAATGAAAGAAAAAAATTTCAGTCCCGGGATACTCTACCCAGCAAAACTATCATTCAAGATTGATGGAAGAATAAAAGTCTTCCACAATAAACAGAAACTAAAATAATATACGAACACTAAGCCACCACTACAGAGATTTTTCAAGGAATTCTACACATAGAAGATGAAAGCAAACAAAACCACAAGAGGATGTGAAGTATTAAACCACAGGAGAACAGAAAAGTACTCAGAGAGTAGCATTGAATTGGCTGCACACATTCAAATCCTTAAACACAAAAACAACTAAAGGGTAGGAATCACCACATACCTCTCAATTTTAACACTGAATGTCAATGGACTCAACTACCCCATCAAAAGACACCATTTGGCAAACTGGATTAAAAAGGAAGAGACAAAAATCCATTGTTTACATGAGCCCCATGCTATTGACAGAGAAAAACACTGACTTAGGGTAAAAGCTAGGAAGATTTACCAAACTTTTGGCCCCTGAAAACAAGTAGGAGTAGCATTACTTATATCAGACAAAATGAACATCAAACTTACATCAGTCAAGAGAAATAAAGAAGGTCACTTCATACTAATAAAAGAGGCAATACATCAAGAGGAAACAACAATTATTAACTTGTATGCACCTAACGTCAGTGCAGCCAACTTCATTAAACATACACCGAAGGACTTAACATCACATATAGACCCCAATGCAGTGGAGATTTAATACCCCTCTGTCACCAATAGATAGGTCATCTGGACAAAAAATCAACAAAGAAATCCTAGAACTAAATGACACCATAGACCAAATGAACCTAACATTCTACAGAATATTCCACCCTGCAACAGTGCAATATACATTCTTCTCAGCAGCCCATGGAACTTTCTCCAAAATAGACCATATCTTATGACATAAAGCAAATTCAAATAACTCCCTGTATACTATCTGATCACAAAGCAATAAAGCTAGAACTCAACAACAAAAGCAGCAGCAGAAAATATGCAAACCATTGGAGGCTGAACAACACATTGCTCAACAATCAGTGGGTCATAGAAGAAATAAGGGAGGAAATCAACAAGTTCCTGGAATTTAATGAAAATGAAAACACAGCCTATCAGAACATATGGGACACAGCAAAGGCAATCCTAAGAGGAAGGTTTATAGCCATGAGTGCATATATTGCAAACACAGAAAGATCTCAAATAAATGACTTAATGCTACATCTCAAACTTCTAGAAAAACAAGAACAAGCTAAATGCAAATCAAGCAGAAGGAGAAAAATACCAAAAATAAAGGCCCAAATCAACAAAATAGAGAACAAAAAAACATACAAAGAACCAACAAAACAAAAGCTGATTCTTCAAAAAAAATAAACAAGATTGACAAACCCCTGGCAAATGTGACTAAAATGACGAGGGAAAAGACTCAAATTAGTAAAATCAGAAACAAAAAAGGGAAGATAAAAACAAACACCAAGGAAATCCAGGGAATCATCAGGGACTACTTTGAGAACCTATATTCAAACAAATTGGAAAATCTAGAAGAAATGGACAAATTTCTACATACATATGACCATCCAAAACTGAACCAAGAGTATATTAATAATCTAAACAGATCTATAATGTGCAATGAAATTGAAGCAGCAATAGAGAGTCCCCCAAAAAAGAAAAGCCCAGGACCTGACATTCTCTGCTGAATTCTACCAGACCTTTAAAGAAGAACTAATACCAACACTCCATAAACTTTTCCACAAAATAGAAAAGGAAGGAACACTGCCTAACTCATTTTATATAGCCAGTATTTCACTCATCCCAAAACTGGGCAAGGACACATCCAAAAAAGAGAACTACAGGCCAATCTCCTTAATGAACACTGATGCAAAAATCCTCAGTAAAATAATGGCAAACCAAATTCAACAACATATAAGTAAGATCATACACTGTGACCAAGTTGGCTTCATCCCAGGGATGCAGGGGTGGTTCAACATACACAAATAAATAAATGTAATGCAGCACATTAATAGAAGCAAAGACAAAAACCACTTTATCATCTCAATAGATGCAGAAAAAGCCTTTGATAAGTATCAACACCATTTCATGGTAAAAGCTCTGAGGAAACTAGGAATATAAGGAATGTACCTCAACATAATAAAGGCTACATGTGACAAACCTATAGCCAACATCATACTTAATGGGGAAAAAATTGAAACCATTTCCCCTAAAATCAAGAATGAGACAAGGGTGCCCACTCTCCCCACTCCTAGTCAACATAGTCCTGGAATTCCTAGCCAGAGCAATATGGCAAGAAGAAGAAATTAAAGGAATACATGCAGGTAAACAAGTGGTCAAACTATCCCTATTTGCAGGGGTGGTTCAATATATGCAAATCTGTAAGTGTAATATAGCACATTAATAGAAGCAAAAACAAAAACCACTCAATCATCTCAAAAGATGCAAATAAAGCCTTTGATAAGATTCAACACTGCTTCATGATAAAAGCTCTAAGAAAACTCAGAATAGAAGGAATGTACCTCAACATTATAAAGGCTATATATGACAAACCTACAGTCAACATCATACTTAATGGAGAAAAACTGAAACCATTTCCCCTAAAATCAGGAATGAGACGAGGGTGCCCACTATCCCAACTCCTATTCAAAATAGTCCTGCAATCCCTAGCCAGAGCAGTAAGGCGAGAGGAAGAAATAAAAGGAATACAAATAAGTAAAGAAACTGTCAAAATATCCCTATTTGCAGATGACATTATCTTATACCTAAGACACAAAAAACTCCACCCAAAGACTTCTAGACACCATAAACAGCTTCAGCAACATGGCAGGATACACAATCAACTTACAAAAATCAATAGCCTTTCTATTTACCAACAATGAATAGATTGAGAAAGAATATAGGAAAACAATTCCTCTTACAATAGCCTCAAAAAATTAAATACCTAGGAAAAAACTTAACAAAGGATGTGAATGACCTCTACAATGAAAAAGACAAACCACTGAAGAAAGAAATTGAAGAAGACTACAAATGGTGGAAAGATATTCCATGCTCATGGATTGGCAGAATCAACATAGTAAAAATGGCTGTACTACAAAAAGCAATCTACAGAGATGAAAAATCTACCCTAAAGTTCATTTGGAAACACAAGAGACTGTGAATAGCCAAGGCAATACTCAGCAAAAAGAGCGGTGCTGGAGGTATCACAATACCTGACTTCAAATTATATTACAGAGCCATAGCAATAAAAACAGTGTGGTACTGGCACAAAAACAGACATGAAGACCAGTGGATTCAGTGGGCATGAATCCACATAGCTATACCCACCTAATTTTTGACAAAGGTGCCATAAACATATGATGGAGAAAAGACAGCCTCTTCAGCAAATGTTTCTGGGAAAACTTGATATTTGCCTGCAGAAATGTAAAACTAGATGCATGTTTGTCACCCTGTAAAAGTATCAACTCAAAGTGGATTAGGACCTTAAAATCAGACCTGAAACCTTGAAGCTAGTACAGAAAAGAGCAGGGAATACAGAGGGAGCTATAGGCATAGGCAAGGACTTCCTCAGTAGAACACAAGTGGCTCAGCAACTAAGAGAAAGGATCAACAAGTAGGACTATAAGAAATTAAAAATCTTTTGCACAACAAAAGAAATGGTCTTTAAATTGAAGAGGCCACCCATAGAATCAGAGAAAATCTTTGCTAGCTATATACCAGACAATGGATTTATAACCAGAATATACAAGGATTTCAAAAAACTGAACTCCCCAAAAATCAATGACCCAATTAAGAAATGATCAACTGAACTAAACAGAACTTTTTCAAAGGAAGAAGTCCAAATGGCTAAAAATACACATGAAAAATGCTCACCATCCCCAGCCATAAAGGAGATGCAAATCAAAACCACACTAAGATTCCACCTTATTTCTGTTAGAATAACAGAACACCAACAACATTAAGAACACCAACCACAACAAATATTGTCGAGGATGCAGAGAAAAAGGAATCCTCATATACTGCTGGTGGGGATGTAAGCTAGTTCAACCACTATGGAAAACAGTGTGGAGGCTTCTTAAAACAGTAAAAATAGATTTGCTATACAATCCAGCAGTACCACTCTTAGGGATATTCCCAAAGGAATGTAAGTCAGGTTACAATAAAGTCACCTGCACACCCACGTTTATTGTAGCAGTATTCACAATAGCAAAGCTATGGAAATAGCCAAGATGCCCCACTACCGACAAATGGATTAAGAAAATGTGGTGTTTATTCACAATGGAATTTTACTCAGCCACAAAGAAGAATGAAATTTTGTCATTCACAGGTAAATGCATGGAACTGGAGAACATCATCTTAAGCAAAGTTAGCCAGGTTCAGAAGGCCAAAAGCTACATGTTCTCCCTCTTATGTGGATTACAGACCTAAAACAAATGCAGCAATATTGTGGGACATGGGTCACACTAAGGGGAGGCTGTGTACAGGAGGGATAGGACAAGGGAAGGAAACCAAAAACTTGAATGTGATTTATATGCTCACAGTACTGGAATGAATATAGAAATCTTAATCTGGCCAGGGCCACCATGGGAAAGGGACTAGGGAGGAATGGAGAGAACTGGTAGAGAGGAACCAATTGGGGTTGTAATACACATATGCATGGAAACAACACAAGGAATTTTACAACCATGGTGACTTCAGTAGCACTGTCTGGCCTGGGAAAAGGCCAGAAAGAACATGGAGAATAAAATTGACTATAAAGAGTTAGATGAGGTGGTTCTTCCTATTCATGGTACAGTCCCTGACATTCCCAAAATATTGGAAAAAAATCCCACCTTCCCTTGGCTCTGTGCATGTATGTTGTTCTGGATTTAGCTGATGCCTTTTTCAACATTCCTTTAAAACTAGATTCTAATGACCAGTTCACCTTCACTTGGGAGGAGAGGCAATGGAAATTCCCTACTGATATTATATGGTTCCATTTTAGTGAAACTAACTGGTGAAGATTATACTCTATTGTAGGACCCAATAGAACAATGGTGTGCTCATCTATGCACAGAGGGATGGTCTTGGAACATCTGTGAAGTTCCAAAGAGTGGTCTGATCAGGTGAGACTCATTTGACTCCAGGCATGTTGTGGCATAAAGTGAAAACCTTCTCTATCCACAATATGGTGAAGGATGCACAGGCTTTTGTAGGATACCTGGGTTATTGACAGGCTTTTTTTTCCTCATCTGCCCACTGTATTGGATGATTAAGAAGGGAGTCACATGGGGCTGGGATGTTCCATGGCAGGAAGCTTTTGCTGGGGAAAAACAGACTTTGATAGCCCAGGTTCAGGCTCTGGACACCCCTCTACAAAGTATGCCATTGTATAGAAGATGACATGATTTGGGTCCTCTGGTAAGAGCAACAAAAACAAAAGATACCCCTAGGTTTTTGGTCACAGCTCTGAAAGGGAACTAAAACTAGACATATCCTTTAAAAACAGGAGTTTCTAGCAGTGTACAATACCCTACTATGGGTGGAGCCATGGACCAAGACTTGGGCAGAATTGGCTCACACCTGTAATCCTTGCTACTTGAGAGGCTGAGATTCAGAGGATTGTGGTTCAAGGCCAGCCCAAGCAAATAGTTTGTGAGACTCCATCTCCAAAACAACCAAAGAAAAATGGACTGGAGGTGTGTCTCAAGAGATAGAGCACCTGCTTTGCAAGCATGAAGTCCTGAGTTCAAACCCAGTCTCACAAAAAAAGTGGAATGCATATTTACAAGAACTCAGTATCCTGTCCAGCAGCTTATTGACTCCTAAGCTGTGGAAAATATTATGTCAAGTTATCTATGAAACCACCTCACTACATTAGGTGACTGCTCCAGTGCCAATGATCTCACAAAGGCAAGAAGGGTTGGCTCCCATCCCTGGAAATGCTTGGTATAAGACAGGTCCAGTCTTCTACTGATACCATCTCTGGCTTGAGACAGGAGAAAATTAGAACAGCCAATAAACAGAGTTATGGGCAATATGTCTGGTAATAATTCATGAGCCATGACTGTTGGTTATTTGTACTCATAATTAGTCAGTCAGTGTACTGAGATGTCACATTGTGGATGGCACAGTGACAAGTGGAACAATGGTCTATATTGGGAAGGCCTGTCTGGGGAGCACAATGTGACAACAAATGTGGGAGTGGCTATATGAACCAGGTGCACAATTAACTATATATCATGTATCTACTCATGTTAAGACCTCTGACCCTGGAAATATGGAGATGGATACTTTGACTAAGGAGTGTGCTCTGGCTGTGACCTAGGCAATGGAACTGTCCCTATGGATACATAGAAAGTATGGCCATAAAAGTGCTAAAGTAGGATGGAACACAGCTAAGAGGGAAGGATTGCCCCTAGAATGCAGTGACTTAGTGGTGGCCACAACCTATTGTCAGGTGTGCTCATGCCTCTGACCCTGTTGCTTGACCCACATACAGGGACACTGGGCTGTCCAACCAGCATGAGACTTGCAGATTGATTACATTAGCCTTTTGTCAAATAGAAATGGACGTAAACATGTCTTAACTTGTTTGGAAACACCTTATTCATGCCTTTCACAGCAAGAAAGAATACCAAACTGCCACCATCAATGGTCCTGAGAAGTTACATGTACTGAATGGATGTCTTCCCAGATTAACAATGATTGAGGCACTCACTTCACAGGATATGATGTCCAGAACTGGGTCCAATCACATAATGGCACTTTCTTCTGCCATACAAACTTTAGACTAGGGTTAGTGGAGAGAAATGATGACATGTTAAAGTAACAGATATGGGTCCTACTCGGCAAACCCACCTAAAGTCCTTGGAGAAATGTTAATAAATTTATTTATTTGTTTATGGTGGTACTGGGGTTTGAACTCAGGGCCTTGCACTTGCTAGGCTGGTGATCACTTGACCCCACCTCCAGCCCATTTTAAAATCCATACAGGAGCCAGGCGCCAGTGACTCACGCCTGTAATCCTAGCTAGTTGGGAAGTAGAGATCATGAGCATCACAGTTTAAGGCCAACTGAACAAAAAAGTGAGACCCTATTTTAAAAATAGCTAGCACACACACACACAAGTGCTGGCAGAGTGGCTCAAGTGGTAAAGTGCCTGCATGGCAAATGTTTAAACCCAGGATAGCTGGGGGAAAAAAGCCAGGGGCAAGGGACCATGGACTGAACCCTCTGAAATAATGAGTCCTTGTTTGTTTTTTTTTATTTTCAGGTATTTTGTCACAGTGACAGAAATCTGACTAATATACTAGATAGGCATATAAACATGCATAGTTGAAGAAATTAAAAATGTATTGCCCTGAATTCAGTTACAGAAGTGCTATTATGAACTCATAATTTAGCTTAGTCTGTTGGGCTTTCTGTCTACTTTTAATGAATATATAGGATACCTCTATACATTTATATGTTTTATATATACATCTTTTGTTATTTAGATATGTTTATTTGAACACATATATACATATAGAACATTTGATCTAATTTCATTTATTGAAAGTGGATAATTTCTTCACTACTTTGGAATAACTGGTTATAAAGTATGTCAAATTATGGACTAATATGTTTCATTTTCTATCCTTTCACATTACTTAATGCCATACTACTTTTATTGCCACAGGTCAAAATATTCGATAATGTAAACCCTCCAACTTGGTTCTTTTTGTTCAAGATTATCTGGGATTTTCTTGATTTTTTTTCTATGTATCCATTATAGGATATACTAATACTGATAGTATGCTTTTGAAATATTGATTTAAATTGTATTCAAAATATAGATCAATTTGAGATTATGCTAATGATCATCTCCAAGTGATATTGTTCATACACTAGAACTTACTATATTTAGTAATGTTTTATAGACTTCCATATTTTTTCATACTTATTTCTGCATAGCTAATTTTATGCCAATATAAATAACATCCTTTTGGGTTATTTTTATATTTCTATTCAAATAAAATGGTATGTATTTTTAATTTTTCTTCAATTCACATTTATTAATAAATTTATTAATTTTAATACTTTGTCAATCTTTTGGATTTTCTACAAATGTAATCTTGTTGTCTACAAATAATCACAGCTTAATTTTTCTCCTAATTGAATCATTTTGTTAGTTGTACTTAGTTTTTTTTTGGCAGCACTGGGGTTTGAACTCAAGGCCTCACACTTGCTAAGCTAGGTGCTCTACCACTTGAGCCACTTCTCCAGCCCTGTACTTGTTTTTAAATTGTGTAAAATAGTGTATGCCATATTGAATAGAAACAGTCAAAATGAGTATATTCTCTTAATCTCAAGAGAGAAAATATAAATAATTACCATTAGGTAAAATACTTGAAGTAGGATTTTTTAACTATTTGATCATATTGAGGGCACTTTTATTTGTAAGATGCTGAAAGATTTTAAATTATTTACCTAGTGGCACTGATTTCTAAACTAGGCTAAATAATGATACCTTGGGTGTATCTGAAAATTCCCAAGAAGATAAACAGTCACAGACCATTGTAAGAATTTCTAAATCATCAACTCCCTGTATTCTGTTTCCTAAAATTAATCTGCTAAGGAATGTTGCTTTGTTTTTCTACATAACTACATATAGACATTCACATGTCCCCAAGTATAATGCATATATGCATGTTTATCTACAAAGTAACACAATGTACATTCATGCATACATATACAACAAAAATCTATCACCCATCCAGAATCTAAATAGGTGCAAAGAAAGAGACATGGTTAAGTATTGGTGTCTGAAAGGCTTCCTTTAGTGGAAGCATTTCCCTGGTTAGTATACATTTTCTTAGATAGGTAGAGCATGATTTTCTGAATGAGGACCCAATGACCTTGTTAACACCCTCAATTTAGTATATTGTGGACTGTGCTAAGGGTAATAATTTTTGCTTAATTACCCTACCAAACATGGCAGAAAATTGATTGATTCCCAACAGAGCAAAGCAAATATAACAATATTAAGTACTACTGAAAGAAGTGGGACTTTATTTCATCCAGGTATCAAATTGAGGGTGAGGTTACATGCCTCTTATAACTATCTCAAATTATCTCTAGCTTATTTTCAGTATTGGTTTGCTGCATATCACAAACCAGATAGCTTAAGACAACAGGACTTTATTCTTTCAGAGTTATTGAAGTTATAATTTCAAAACCAAGGTGGTGGTAGAGCCATGCATACTCTGAAGATGATAGGGGAAATCCTCTACTGCCTTTTCCTAGTTCCTGGTGGTTTCCAGCAGGCCATGACATTCCTTTCTTTTATAGCAGCATCACTTCAAACTCTGCGTCCATGGGCTGCTGAGAAGAATGTATATTGTGTAGATGTTGGATGAAATATTCTGTACACATCAACTAGGTCCATTTGATCTATGGTGTGATTTAATTCTAGAATTTCTTTATTGATTTTTTATTTGGATGACCAACCTATTGGTGATAAGTCTCCCACTACCACTGTGTTGGAGATTATATATGCTTTTATGTCCTTCAGAGTATGTTTGATGAAATTGGGTGCACTGACATTGGGTGCATATAGGTTGATAATTGTTATTTCCTTTTGGTGTATTTTCCCTTTTATTGGTATGGAATGTCCTTCTTTATCTCATTTGATCAATGTAGGTTTGAAGCTTACTTTGTCTGAGATAAGTATTGCTACTCCTGCCTGTTTTGGGGGGCCATTGGTTTGGTAAATCTTCCAGCTTTTCACACTAACGTAGTGATTGTTTCTTTCAATGAAATGGATCTCCTGTAAGCAACAGATTGTTGGATCTTCCTTTTTAATCCAGTTTGCCAAACAGTGTGTTTTGATGGGGGAGTTAAGTCTGTTAACACTCAGTGTTAGTATTGATATATACATGGTGATTCCTGTCATGTAGTTGTTTTTGTTGTTTAAGGGTTTGATTGTGTGAAGCTGAATCAGTGTTACTCTCTGATTCCTTGTCTTTTCTTCTCCTGTGGTTTGGTACTGCCTGTCCTTTCATGGTTTTGTTTGCTTTCATTTTCTGTGTGCAGAATTCCTTAAAGAATCTTTTGTAGTGGTGGCTTGGTGGTCATATATTGTTTTAGTTTCTGCTTATCATGGAAGATTTTTATTGCTCAATCTATTTTCAATGATAGTTTTGCTGGGTAGAGTATCCTAGAGTTGAAGTTATTTTCATTCAGTACCCAAAATACCTCACTCCATGCCCTTCTTTCTTTTAAGGTTTCCATTGAGAAATCTGTGATTTTAAAGGGTTTACTTTTATATGTTATTTGTTTTTTCTGTCTTACCTTCAGTATTCTTTCTATATTCTCTGTGCTTGTTGTTTTAATGATAATATGTCATAGAGATGTTCTATTTTGGTCAAGTCTGTTTGGTGTCCTAGAGGCTTCCTGCACCTGACTGGCCAAAACTTCCTCTAGATATGGGAAAGTTTCCATTATTATTTTATTAAATACATTATGAATCCCTTTTTCTTGGAGCTCTTCTCCTTCTTCAATGTCCATGATTCTTATGTTTGGTTTTTTGATGGAGTCGGTGAGTTCTTGCATATTCCTTTCACAGCACTTGAGTTGTTTGAGTAACTGTTCTTCAGGTTTTTTAAAATTTCTATTTTATCTTCAAATTCTGAGATTCTGTCTTCCACTATGCTTTGTGTTTCTGTTTGATTCTTTTTTTCTGAGTTTTTCCATTTCTTGGGTCACTTCCTCTTTAATATTATTTATTTTCATCTTTAATTCATTTATCTCTCTATTTATAGGGTTCTTTGTTTCACTTTGGTATTTATTCAGGGCTCCTCTGAATTCACTTATTTGTTTCTGTGTCTTCTCATATTCTTTATTTTTGGTGCCTTGAAATTTCTTGAGTGCATCTTGTACATTTTGATTAACCAGATCTAGTATCTTCTCCATGAAATTCTCAGTGACTTCTTGCAAGATTTCTTCTTTAAGGATGTTTTTTGTGGGCATTGCTGGGTTCCTTAGTGTTGTTTATCTTTATTTGTTGGGGTCAGGAACTGGATATACATTGTTTTCATTTCCCTCTGAATCCTGTATTAAATTATTTTTTGAGGAGAGTGGTTTCCATCCCTTCTTCTTCTTCCCATTGCTCTACTTGGTACTGTGCAACTATGTTCTTGATAGGCTTGTTGATGGTTTTAGTCACCTGTTTTCTTTCCCTTGATTTAATTTTTGTGTTGTGGCTGTCTTGGTTGTTAGCTAGGTTGGTGTGCTATTTCTGTCCCTAGTCTAGAGGTGTAATTTAGCAATACCTACTTCACAGGTTCAATACCCAACCAGTTGTTTATATATTATTTAGAAGACCTCTTGATGGTAATATCTATAGGCAGTGGTAGTTAGGGGGTTAATATTTGTTAGTCTAACTATAGAAATTTGGGGAGTTGGTTAAGGTGGCCCTAAAAGGGGAGGCAGGAAGTGGGGTGGATGAATGGGGGCTGCTGGGTTTTGTGGCTCTTGTGTGTGTTTGGGTGTATTCCTATTGTAGTGTAGGGTGCTTGTTTCAGGGATTGCAGGGGGTTGGAGTTGTGTAAAGTTGGTATAGTAGGTTGGTCAGCAGGTGGTGAGTATGTAGGAGGGAATGGAAGGTGAGAGCAGGGGGAGAGAGTGGATGAGAAAGGGCAGAAAGAGTATTTGGGAAGGAGATCAATGGATTTTAGCATAGGAGAAGAAGGGAGAGTGAAGAAGGTGAGAGTAAGGATGAGAAGATGGTAAAGTTGATAGTATAGAAACAAAGAAAGAAAATAAGAATAAAAATAAAAACCCACAATAATAAAACAAACAAACAAACAAAAAGAACAACAGGAAAAAAAATGAAAAAACACCAGGTTCTGGAACAATAGAATTTCAGTCTTAGTTTAAGTTATGGAGTTACTCCTCCAGCATCCAGTCCTGGTATTGGCATATAAGCAGAAGCTCTGATGTGGTCTCACCAGGTGATTGGCTTGTGAGTAGTGTTTTGTTCTTCTGTCTACCAGTTAAATTGAAATTGTGAAGGTGTGGTATGTTTGCCAGATCATACAGGGTGAAAGCTATTGATTTCCCCAGCTGATAGCTGTGTTATCCTTCAGCTGCAGCTGTTTGGTCAGTTCCTCCTCCAGTGAGGTGGCGTAGTTCAAGTTTGAATGCTGCTTTCTGGTTCAGGGGAGCATCTCTGTGATCCACTATCTGCCCTGTTTTGGAGGTGGCTTATAGCTATGTTTGTTTACTGAGAGTTCAGTGTTTTGGGTTTATTTCTTTGCACTGCCCCTTTTCTCTGAGGCAGGTTGTGTTCCACCTGCCCCCTCCACTCTCCATGTTTTATTACAGTTTGCTGTTTGTTTTTTAGTTTTGTGGGGAAGTTTGGTTTTGGATGCTGCTCTCTGGCTCAGGTGATCATCTCTGTGATCCACTACCTGCCCTGCTTAGGGAGTGTCTTATTGCCCACCCACTCTCAGTCTTCACTGCATTTCTTGTGTTTATTTACAGATAGTTTGGCAGCTAAGATTAGCTCCTTGCCCCTCCCCCTTTCTCCAGTGCAGTTTCAGCATGCCACCCCTCTGTTGTCCATGTTTGATTACACTTCACTGTTTGTTATTCAGTTTTGTTGGGGGGATCAGTCTGCCCAGGGGCTGTGCTGGTTTGTGTACCCAGGGGTGGATAGGGGATTCCCACGTGGTCTGTGTTGCTCACCTGTTTGTTCTGTCACTTGATGTGCAGGCAAGTTTGGTGCCGGCAGCAGCAGCAGGAAGAAAAGGCACCACATTTTCTCAGTGTAACATGGTGTAGGGAGGCTTTCCATGGGCTAGGAGTTCAGGATGTTGGAAGTTTGATTCTGATTGATGGTTTATTTCTGTTTGATTGAGGAAGGAGAAAGAAGAAAAGAAAAAAGAAAAAGAAATCACCTTGGGGGAGGAGGGTTTCCCTGGGGCTGGACACACCTTGCTGGCTGTGCAGTGGGTCACAGTGGTTAGGTGCAATTAAAGCTGATTTGAGAGTCAGTCTTTGAATTTTTTCCTGCACCTCATGTGATAGAAGTTATTATTTTGGCTAGAAGCATTCAGAATTATCCAAGTGTGGCTCCAACATCTCAGGGAGGTTTGTGGAGTCTTGGCGCTTAGGCTTTCTGCTTCTGTAGCCTAGTTGTCATCTTGGATCTTCCTCCCCATATGTGTCTTCACATCCCATTCTCCTCTCTGTATCTTTGTGTTCAAATTTCCACTAGTGCTAGTCATTGGAGCGGAGTTCTCCCTGACTCAGTATAACTGCTTCTTAACTTGATTACATCTGCAAATACCTTACTTCAAAATGAAGTAACATTCATAACTACCAGAGGTTAAGGTTCAAGCATAGCTGTGGGAGGGAACATATTTCAACCCACTACATTCACTGCCTATCTATCTATTTATCTTTCTATCTATCTATCTATCTACCTTTCTATCCATCTTTGTGTACAATCTATTCAATACAAGTTAGAAAAATAGATGTGTGGCTCAGTGGTATATAGTAAGTAACATGTTTATAGCAATTGACTAATAAGTAATATTTTAAAAACACATTTCTAGTACAAATTAATCATTTCACCAGAACTGGTTTTTCTTTTTTAAATTAAATTACTAATTAGTTAATTAATTTTTAAATTATTTTGTGATAATAAAGATTGAATCCTGGGCCTTGTGCTTTCTAGGCAAATACTCTACCACTTGAGCTCTAGCCCCAATTCTTTTTTTGTGTGTGAAAGGATATGCCTAACTTTGCCCAGGCTAGCCTCAAACACACAGTCCTCTTGCTTCCAACTTCTGAGAAGCTGGAATTACAGGCATATATCACCATGCCAAGTTAATTAAATTTATCAACTTTCTTCATCCTTTTTAACTTTTTTTTCTTTATTCTCCTCTGGCTGTATTTTCAAGTAACTTTAATTTTAGCTTATAGATTTTTATCCTGCATTTGATTAAATCAGCCATTGGTGTTCTGTATTTCATGTTTCATTTCATTAACTGTATATTTCAGCTCCAGAATTTCTGTGATTTTTAAATTATTTCAATCTATCTGCTAAATTTCTCATTTTAGAAGGGTGATATCAGAAGCATGGCAGAATAAAAGGTCCCAGACAGCACTTCTTCCCATAGAAATCCAACTAACAACTACAGAGAAGAATACTACCTTGAACTCTCTAGACCTCAGGGGAGAAATAGAAAAAAAAAAAAAACCTGTGGTCCACAAACCTGAGAAAAGACACAACCACTAAAGAGAACAGTCATCTCAGACCACACAACTCCTTTCCCCAAGTCAGCATAATGAAACTTACAGAGAACTTTCCTGAACCCATGGATTACCAGGTAGAAGGAAGGAATTGAACATTTAATTTTCCCATTGGCCTGGAAAATGTCACATGAAGCCCCTCTCATCTCATAGGAAGCAATTGCAGAAAAAGATCAGGAATATGGATCATAGCAATTAGTTTATAGATCTTAAATCTGTTCTGCATTCTGACCAGTTATAACACCATGCTGAGAAGACTGGCCAATGCCATCAACTGCAGATGTACCTTATGCAATCCATGGATCCTCCAGGCCCAAGTCCCTGATCAAATTTCCCACACAGTTCAGGTGCCCTTGTTGAACCAGCCCCTGACCTAGAAGCAATTAAAAGTTCAGTGACTAAGTTCCAGTTCTCCAGATCCAGAAACAACTGAATTTCTGCAATTATATTCCAGTATAATATTTAAGTTCCAATGCTCACTTTAGGTTTTCCCAGACTTAAAAAAATGACAGTCAGTCATTTAGTTCCAGTGCAGCAAGTAAGTTACAAGTCTTGCCAAACATCTTCCTCATAATGGGATAAAACTTTGGGCCAGCAATTAAATTCTGATGTTAAATACAAAATGTCTAACACCAGGAAAGTACAACTTTTGCAAGTGTACTTTCCTCAAATGTGCAAGCATCAACATATAGACAAAAGTATGATGAAAAATAAGGAAAAGTGACACCACCAAAAGAAATCAACAAAGCTCTAGTAATGAACACAGAAGCAATGAAATTCTATGAAATGACTGACAATTCAGAATAATCTTCCAAGAGTTTAGGGAATTATAAGAAAATGTGTTTAGAAAATTATCAAAATTAGGAAGAAAAATCATACACAAAATAAGAAATTTGACAAAGAAATAGAAGCAATGAAAACCCAAATAGAAGTCCCAGAAATAAGAAATACAGTAACCAAAAGGAAAAACTCAATAGAAAGCATTACCATGAGACTTGATCAGAGGAAAGGATCAGTGAGCTCAAAGAAATTACCCAATCAGAGAAGTAAAAAGAAAAAAAATTGAAAGGAATGAAGAAGCCCTACAGAAATTATGGGGCACCATTAGTCAAATTAACCTTCACATAATAGAAAATCCCAGAGAAGATGAGACAGAAAAAGGCCTGGAAAGCATAAGGAAACAATGGTTGAAAATTTCCTTAAATATGAGATGATAAAATAATGTTCAGGTAAAGGAATCTCAGAGGTTACCAATCAAATTCAATTTAAAGACAAATTCTGGGCAGGACATGATTGGGAACCAAAAGCCACAATCTGACAAGGTCGCTGTGGCTTAGCAGCATTCCGACAAAGTCAGAATCTGCAGGTGCACCATGCCTCTATCACGGTGGGAAGGAATACTAAATGGTTTCCCTTGACTAAAAAGAAGTTTATACTTAGTCAAGGACACTGGCAGTACAAATACAGGATGGCAAAGACAGAAAGGTTGTAACTAGGTCAGAGTGTTTTTGATGTTTAAGTCTCTTCCTCTTTTGTATAAAGCTTGCTGAGAAAAATAAAATTTTGCCAGTTGGTCATCAACCTTCTGGCCCTCTCAATATGTGTTTTGTCATGCCCTTCCTGAGTGAGTGAGTTCTTTTGTATGTCCTGCCTTGTTCATTCTTTTCTTGAGCCCTTTTGGATCAAAGATCTCTGTGATCCCGGCAGGTGGCAACCTTGAACAGGAACTGAACAGAGACTTAAGGTAAGGCAGGCTCTGGAGATGTGCACAAACAGGACACGGAGCAACATCAAGAGAGAAATGGGCCAACAAGTAAGTAAGGAGAAGGCTCGCTTTACAGAAATTTTATGTTCAATGTTGTGTAATAGAGGTTGTAATGTGTCTTGAAGTCAGCTTAAATGTTTTTTGTCTTATGTCCAAGAGTGCACTCGAAATTGTTATAATTGTTTTGTGTTTCATTGTGTAAGTTTTGTGTATGTCTATGATATGATTAATTTATTAGAGACAAAAAATCTAATAGCTATGATAACAGCCTTATTAAAAACTAGGTTTGACTCAAAACACTATTCCTAAAACTGACTCTTAGTGCAGCTATCAATCCACCCAAAATGAATGTTAAGAGTTGGGGGAGGAGAGCCTGCTCTTTTTCACTACTTGATCTTGTAATTATGTACACGAAGTACCTAAATAAAAAGAATGCTAAGTTAAAAAAAAGATCCACCCAAAACGAGTCCTAAAAAAACAGAATGGGACACTTCTCAATCTACTCCTAAAAGTTTTTTTAAAAATAAGTTACCAATGTACTTGTGGCCACTTAGTTAATTCATACATGTTATTGAGCTCTTAAATCTATGTGCACTTAAATTGACATTTATGGCATGTCTAATTTAAAACTTTTTTACATATGTATATATTTAAACATCTTTAGGATGGTTCTTATTATAAATTAATGTAAAGAAATACAAGACTTCTGTTCTCTTCGCTCCCCCACCTCTTCTGCTGCTACTTTTAAAAAGAAAACAGTTTTTTAAAGGTTATGTCAATCAGGTCTAACTAAATTATAGGCAATATTTTATGGACAGTAACCTTAGTCTGTTTCATTTCATCATAAGTAATTTATATTCAATTCCTTAATTATTATATCTATATATATTTAATTATAAATATATTATATGTGTATATATAATATATAATAAATATTATATTTATTATATCTATTAACAAATGGTGTTTTTATAGGTTACTTACTGCATAAAAACAGTTTAAAATTGCCTTTCTATATGGGTCTATATAATAAAAATAAGGCTAATTAAAAAACAATTTCATTTAAATTTAAAATTCTTATAAAAGTTATTTTAAAATACAAGTTACAAAGTGATAAAATTAAAGTTAACTGTAACCTAAGAATTGCCTAAAAGATTTTTTGGGGTCATATCAAGCTAAAATCTAATTCTCTATGTCCATAAAATAACAAGGCTATCTTAATATTGTTCTGCTCTGAGTAACATCTACAAAAAACTGTTATAAAAAAAGATTTTATCAAAGAAATTATTTGTGTTTTCTGTTGATCTTGTCAAGCTTTAAGTACTACTAAATCAGAGTTCATTTATTTGCTCATGCAAAGGTCTCTTAAACGACTGCCTTATAACTGTGTTCTGTGTCTATACTTTATCTAAATATAATTCAAATATTTATAAAGTTAAAAGTGTCAATTTATGTGAAATGATGAGCTAATGCTCTCTTTTATCCAAAAGTATTACCTTTAACCTGCCCCTGACAGTCAGCCCCTGTTTGCCTTTAAAGATCCCACAAACCCTTCATAGCAACTAACTTAAACAGTTTTACCATAAGGTTTCAGAGACAAGCTCACTCCCTGAGTCACTTACCTAGGTGTAGTCTTAAAGAGACAGGTTCACTCTCTGAGTCATAAAGAAATCTACCCAGTCCTTCATTTCCCATTCCCCTCATACCATAAAGCAGCTTAGAGCTTTCTTGGGAGTTACAGGATTTTACAAAATCCAGATCCCAACACCCTGTGATATTAAGGACTTACTTTTTTAAAAAAAATGACAACCCATTTTTCAACAGTCTTATTTCATACCATTGCCTTATAGATGTGTTCCAAGTCCATAGTACAGCTACAAATTCCCTAACAAATACATCTATAAATCAACATGTGCATACTCTTAAATCTTGAGGTTGAGACAACATAAGACTCAGCCCCAAAACTATTTTACCATTTAGAGTGTATCATTTTTTCACTACAAAAAAAAAATTCTGAAAATATTAAATTTAACATTCTTGTAGGAGTGCTTGTTTGCTCTCTTGCTTAAAAAAAAAATTAAAACAACTCTCACACTTAGGCCATTTCTAAAAAGTAAACTACAAAATGTTAAAACTGACATGTATCTTAGATGTGATTTAGTTAATCAGAGGAAATACATTTGCCTTCACTACTCTTAAAAAAATCCAAGATACAAATAAGTAAAACACCGCAATTGATTCTCCTGTCTATTTTCCTCATATTTAAGGAACCAAAAATGGGCAGTCATTTTTAGGCCTGGACTCTAAATTCAAGTAAGAAAAAACCATAACACACTTCTCTCTCTATTTCATTTTAGAGATCATAAATTCTACAATGCTCCACTCTTCTATTTACCCCAGGCAAATGGCTCTCATTGTAAACAAGTCTATTAAGACCATGAGATAAAACAAAAAAGTATGTTAACATCCTTTAGATATTATAACCATAAACAAATCACTATAAACTGTAGTGAAATAAAAATAATGATGATATATATAAGATAATTTAAAAAATTTAATATACTAATTAATAAAATACATTTATATAAACTCAAAAAATATAAATAAATAGTAAACATTAATATTACATTTAACTACAATGTTACCTACAAGTGTATATAAAAGTAAAGACAGATGGTTAATGTACAGTTTATTACTTTTCAAAAATCAGTAATATAGAGTTCTTATTTAAAATTTGAAATTTTAAGGTCTGGGGTACAACTTAATGATAGTATTTGCCTGACATGTTAAAGACCTGGGTTTGGTCCCCAGTACCATAAATAAACAAACAAACAAACAAACAAACAAATAAATATATATGATACATTATTCAAAAAAATCTTCCCATTTTTAATCGCATAAATAAACATATAATTTATCATGCTAGGTAAAATTAGCCACACACACTCAACTACTGTGTCATATAACTTATATAAAAATTTTTAAAGTAAAAAAATGGTAAATACTTACCAGGGCTTGGGTTAAAATAAAAAATAAAAATAAGAAAATGTTGCTTAATGGGTAAACATTTTCAGTTATGAAATGGGTAAACTCTGGTAATCAGATGTGCAGCATGGTGACTATGGTTAATACTGTATTATGTAATTAAAGTTACTAAAGAGAGTAACTGTAAGTGTTTTAAACATACACACATACACACACACAACTATGTGAGGTGATGGTTGTGTTAATTACTTAATTAACTTAACCCTGGTAAACATTGTGGTAATACAATAAATGATCACCGTATATACCTTAAGTATATACAATTTTTCTTGTAAATTCTACCTCAATAAACCTGAAAAAAATTCAGTGCAGTTTTACCAGACAAAACTCCAGAGGTTGACAGCTATGTTTTAAATGCTTTATGAAAACAACTGTTTCCTGAATTCTGCCAATTACAAGACTTTGTCAAGTTTTAGTTTTAAGATTTTGTAGGCTTCATAAAATTACTTTATGTTTAAAATGCTATTTCTCTTTCTATTGTCTAAAAATGTTTCTAAAAGATATAGACCAATTCAAAGTTTCCTTTTCTAAGTGCACCAGCTTTGGTAAATTGTCGTTTTCAAGGAGTTTGCTATTTCATGATCTGCCCTGGCCTGCGTGGATATGCTGCGTGAGTCTGACTAAGAGAGATGGGGAACGAGAAATAAAACACACACAAACATACAGACATACAACATAAAACAGGAGGCTGGAGTCGAGAGGGCTGCACATTCCTGATGGGAAACATGAGCCAGAGTGTTTATTTTTATTTTATTAGGTCAGTACAAGGAAAAAACTCAGGCAAAAATCAAGCTTTAACAATTCTTGATGCAAGGTGAAAGGAATGAGGTTTGGTAGGCTAATTGTCCTAGGGCTGCTGAAGCTTAATTACAACACATCAGTTCTGGAATCAACAAGGCACACAGGACATCTTTTCTAAGGTATTGATTAATCGGGCATCAGGGAGTCTCCTAAGAGTTCTGGTACTTTATCTAGTTTTGCATCAGGGGGCTGGTATGTGGACACAGCAGGTTGTATTCTCCAAGGAGATGTGAGAACAAAGGTCAAGACACCAGGTACTGGGGAAATTATGGTAGAAGAGGCTGTGCAAACTTCTACATGGAGAGGCTGTGCAAACTCCTACATGGAGAGGCTGTGCAAACTCCTACATGGAGAGGCTGTGCAAACTCCATTATTCCCAGTCCAGGGTCATGCCTGGTTCCCAAAAATGATCATTTTAAAGTTTATAGTCATCAAGTTATAATGTCTTTGTATTTTTTGTAAAATGTATTATAGGGTCACTTTATTTTGTTCCTGGTATTAGTATTCTATATCTTTTCTCTTTTATTCTTAACCATACTTGCTAAATTTTACTAATTTTATTATATTTTTTGTAAACCAACTTTTGACTTGATTTTCACTCTTTGCTTTTTAATTAATATTATTAATTCATTAATTATACTTTAACCAGGTGTTCAATTTTAAATTTTAATATTTAGACAGTTATTTTTCAGTCTTTCTTCTTTTCTCATATTATGACAAGAGTATCAATTCCCCTATCAAGTGTTGTGTCATATTGTACTGTATTTTATTTTAAAAGATTTTAAATTTCTATTGTGTTTCTTTTTTGGCATACAGATAATTAAATTATTTTACATCATTGCAGGTAACTAAAGACTTTCATTTTTTTAACCAATAATTTCTAGCCTAATATCAATATTGTCAAAAAATATATTCTCTGATATATTCTTTGATATTTGTTAAGACTTTAACTAAAAAATTGTTACTTTAACTGTTCACTTAAAAATACATATTCCATCTTTGTTATATTATTGATGTCTATAAACTTTAAAATGATCATTACAGAAAGATTTTGGGGCCTTCTAAACAGACTCATCCTCTGGTCATGTGGAAGGATCCACTGATAAATCAGTGGATGAGCCCCAACCTTGTGTTAATGTGGAGTAGAGGCTTTCTTTGTATTTTCCCCAGGGATGTTGATTCTCCTTGTTGGATTCCAGAAAG
Source organism: Castor canadensis (assembly GCF_047511655.1). Taxonomy (NCBI): domain Eukaryota; kingdom Metazoa; phylum Chordata; class Mammalia; order Rodentia; family Castoridae; genus Castor; species Castor canadensis. Next base: position 78,585,254 of record NC_133405.1, on the reverse strand, counting down.
ATTGGTGAAACATCGTGAGTTCTCCAGTGATGCCCAAAGCAGTGGACGAGATCAACTGAGGAGTAAAAAAGATGAGAATAACTCGGAGATTGCCCCCTCATCCAGTAAAGAAGGCATGTAATACCCATGCCTCTCCTCTGCCTACTTGGGCTCAAATCAAAAAGTTGGCCACAGAGGACTAGGAGTTGCTGCGACATACATCAAAACCTCAGACATTGGAGGCCTTGTTTTTGGCCATGGTCGCCATACTGTCCTGTCAGGTGTGTGGGACTTCTGGAGAAACTTATTGGACATACTTTCCCGATCCCCCTATTCTTCATCCTGCATCATGGAATGACACTGATATCAAGATTTCTACTAATGATACTGCTTTATTGGGGGGCTCTGACTCTTCCCATATTGCTTATCAATAGGCCTCCTTCAATTATTCTGCAAGGTCATTTTCTCCTCCTCTGTGTTTATCCCAGAATGATGGCATTGCATGTTTGGATGTTCAACTGACTACTCAAATTCCCAATGCCTTGGGCTTGCAAGATGATTTTACTGAATTACATTGGCATACTATTATTAAGATGGGATTTGCCAGTCATTATTCTCTTGATCAATGAGGGCCACCTGGGGGCCTTCCTCCTTGTCCTGATCTGGATGAGAAGTTTTATGGAACTCCTCCTTGGTTGGATTGTGCATACCCAACACCTGTTAAGCGACCCTTGGATAGGTACGGGACAAATGAACATCTCTGGGACTGATCGCAAAGACAACCTATGTCTACCAATGAGGGGGATTGGGTCACAACTGCAGGATGGATCTCACGCATATTGGTTACATCTTCTGGAGTGATGCAAAAGGATATTTGGCGGTTGGTAGCAGCTATGGGTCCTGTGACGGTGTCATCAACACAGCACTATCAGATTGTATATCATAATATAACTGCTTGTATCTCTCCACCTTATCTTTTACTAACAGGTCATGTCATGATAGCTAATGTAATAATAGAACCCCCTACCCTTACTATGACATTACCTGTGAGCAGGTAATTGTATGAATAACTCAAGACCTTTAGATCAAAAAAGGATACTGACAGTGAAGCAACCTGCCTTTGTTATGCTACCTCTGCAGATAAATGGTACTTGGTATGACAATCCAGGAGTACGGGCTTTACTGGAAATTAAAAAGCTTTAACCAGGCACAAAAGAGTTGGCCTTATTATTGCTGGAGTATTGGCTCTGGTGTCACTCATTGCTTCTGCTGTGACATCCACTGTAGCCTTGTCACAAAGTATCCAAACAGCTCATTATGTTAATCATTTGGCTAAAAAATGTGTCTTTAACATTAATATCTCTAGAAGCTATTGACAAAAAGATTGAGACATGACTTGATGCCTTAGAATCAGTAGTTGTGTTGCTTGGGGATGAGGTATAAACCATGAAAACCTGTGTGTCCCTGTGCTGTCACTCTTCCTACCAATGGATTTGTGTCACAACTAAACCTTACAATGTGTCTCAATGGAGTTGGGAACGTATTAAGCAACATCTAAAAGGAGTCTTGTCTCATACTAACCTAAGTTTAGATTTAGTTGCTTTGTATCAAGAAATGCTAGACATATAAAACATTAATTTGCCTATCATTCAACCCTCAGATGTGGCCACCCAGGTGTTAGATGCTTTAAAGGGTTTTAACCCCTTTAACATACCAAGACACTCATTCTGGATTATGCTTGGAATGGCTTTTCTGATTTTGCTCATTCTGTGTTTATTTCCAGTCATCTGCCGTATTGGCATGTACTAGCTCTTCAAATTAAAAGCGGGCCTTCACCATGTTCAATTAAAAAATATAAAAGAGAGGAGATGTTGGGAACCAAAAGCCACAGTCTGACAAGGTCGCTGTGGCTTAGCAGCATTCTGACAAGGTCAGAATCAGCAGGTGCACCATGTCTCTATCATGCCAGGAAGGAATGCTAAGTGGTTTCCCTTGACTAAAAAGAAGTTTATACTTAGTCAAGGACACTGGCAGTAAAAATACAGGATGGCAAAAACAAAAAGGTTGTAACTAGGTCAGAGTGTTTTGATGTTTAAGTCTCTTCCTCTTTTGTATAAAGCTTGCTGAGAAAAATAAAATTTTGCCAGTTGGTCATCAGCCTTCTGGCCCTCTCGATATGTGTTTTGTCATGCCCTTCCTGAGTGAGTGAGTCTTTTTGTTTGTTCTGTCTTGTTCATTCCTTTCTTGAGCCCTTTCAGGTCATGGACCTCTGCGATCCTGGCAGGACACCATCATAAAATTATTTTTAAAAATAAATGCAAAGAATAAACAGTGAAAGTATCAACAGTAAAATATATATATATATATATATATATATATATATATATATATCACATTCAATGGAGCTTTTAGTAAATTTATCAGGAGAAACCCTGCAAGCTAGGAGAAAAAAAAGTCCTACCAACCAAGAATATGATACCAAGAAAAGCTTTCCTACAGAAGTGAAGGAGAGTTAAAGAAATTCTTAGACACAAAAGCTGACCAGAAATGCTAACAGGAGTTCTTCTAGCTGATAGAAAATGATATTTCAGATGAGAATCTTATGGGGAAAAAAAAGAAAATGATACTAACCAGTATCAAGAAAAAGTATAAAGCTTGTTTGTAGAAGTAAGTAAATAGTCAAATTCAACATATTCTAAAGCTATTCTGAGGGTGTATAATCATATTATATACTGAGTATGAAGGTTAAAAGACAAACTAGTTAAAATAATAATAAGTACAATTATTTATTTTAAAATATGTGATAAAGATGTAAACTGTGACCTGAAAATTCAAAATGTGTGAAAGGACACAAGTTATAGACTTATTTAAGCTGTCAGCGTTAAGAGGATATCAGCCTAAATTAACTTGTTTTGACTAGGAGATGTTTCATATAGGCCTGACAATAACCGTAAAGCAAAAAATCTGTAATTGATTCATTAAAAATTAAAAGCAAGGCATCAAGACATACTACTAGAGAAAATCACTTAACTGAAAGATGACAAAACGTATTTTAAGAGAGAAAGAGTAGAAAAGTGGGAAAGAGGTTATATGCACAGGGTTATTTTGATTGAAGTACCCTATATAGGTGAATGAACTATTACAATGAAACCCTCTTGTAAAACAAATAAATTTTTTGTGTTTTAAAACTTTTTATAGAAGCTAATAAACTTTTTAAGAGAGAGAAGGAAAAAATTGTTCATAAAATAGCTAGACAGTCATGAACAAAATGGCAGCAGTAATCCTTACCTATCTATAATACTAAATGTAAATGGATCTAATTCTATACAAAAATACATACAATTGCTGACTATATTATGAAACAAGTCATGACAACAGTCTGTCCACAAGAGACTCACTTCACCTGTAAGGACACACAAAGGTTGAAAGTGAAGGAATAGAAAAAGATATTCTATAGAAGTAGAAACTAGAAGAAATCTGGAGTAGACATGTTTATGTCATAAAATTAAACTTTAAGTCAAAAGCTATAAAAATAGACAAAATCATTAGATAATGATAAAGGGGTCAATTCAACTAGATGACGTAACAAATATAAATTTGTATGCACCCAATATCAGAGCACCTAAACATGTAAAACAAATATTAATAGATGCACATGGAGAGATATACAGCAATATAGTAATAGTAAAGGACATCAACAACCCACTTTCAGTAATAAACAGGTCATCCAGACATAAAATCATACCAAATAACTTTTTGGCCAACATTGTGTTGTGCATTTTAATTAGGCAAATTGTATGATCACAATTTATATCTTGACAAAACAAAAAAATGGCAACCTCATTGTAAAAGAACATGACAGTTTTATAGATAAGTTTATACATATTAAATGAACCAATCAGTCTACTTCTTACCTACACAAAATGAAAGCATATGTCTGAACAAAGCCCATATCTAAAAGTTCAGAGTAGTTTTCTTTTTTTTCTGTATATTTTCTTTTTTTTTCTGTATACTTTCTTTTTTTATTATTGTTGTGCTGGGTGGGGGTACATTGAGGCATTTACAAAAGTTCTTGAATATACCAAATACGTCATATTTGAATTCTTTACTTTACTTTCTTCCTTTTTTTTGAGATGGGGATTCAATAGATAGCCAAGGCTGGCTTCAAACTCCTGGAATCAAGCAATCCTCCTGCCTTAGCCTCCTGAGTAGCTGGGACTGAAGTTGTGCACCACTGTACTTAGCTTCAAAGTAGTTCAATTTGTTTATATGTAATTTATCATTGCATGTCTTTATTTTCTGTATGATTAAATTTTATAAGTAAAATTGCTCTTATCCCAATTTTAATATTTTTTCCAATTTCTTTAATAAAAAATGTCAGTTTGCATTTCCATTATAGTAAATGAAAAAGTTTCTTTTTTTTAACAAAGTAGTTTAAATTATAATGACCCAAAATGTGAAAACTCAAATGTACAACACTAGATGAATGAGTAACAAATTACTGCATATCTGTATAATGAAATTTACTTGCTGATAAAATCATGAAATTTTAATGTACACAAATACTGGTAAAAGGAAAAATAATCATAATTTGTTGGGGAAAAAGACCAAAAGAGCATGTAATACTCCATGAAATTATATGGTATGATTTAATTCATATAGCTTCTAGAAAATAGAAACAAATCTATAATGACAATAAGAAAATGGAGGAGGAATCAGGGGTGGATGGAAACAAAGAATTAAATATGGCATAAAACTTTGGAGGAATAGGGATACATTCATGATCTTTATTATGTTGATGTTTTTCAAGTATATACAACTTTTTTAATGTATACCAATTATACCTCTACAAATCTGATTTTTAAAGAAATTAAGTGAATACCTTACATATATTAAAGAATTCTAATTCATAATTAAAAGCCAACCAAAACAAATGAAGTTAGGCCCAGATAGGAATTCCTGATCATCATGCATGCCAGGCCTAATCCTTTTTCCTTGTCATTTGGAGCATCTCATGAGCTGATTTGGGGCTTTTTGTGAGCCAACTTGGAGCTTCTCTTTGGAGCCATTTGGGGTTGTCTTTTGAGCCAATTCAGAGTTCTTTTTGAACCATTTATCTGACAGAGAAGCTTGGATTTTGTGCTTTGTGCTTTTCCTCTTAAGGAGGCATAGAGAAACTAGTTGGTAACACTAGAAGTAACTTTGGCTGGAATGTCAGCAGCCACTTTATTGTTGCCCTTTTGAGCTCATGGGTTTTTCCCTGGTGGATTCACTTTTTTATTTTATACACTTAAAGTATATATTTTTGCTTTATTTTGTTTTATTTGCGGGGTTTGGCTCGCTATCTAGTTTTTTTCCTGTTAAGATATTTAGTCATTTAAAGTTACCAGAAGAATTGTTATTCAGGCAATTCAGGTTGTTACCAGACTTGCTCTGTCTGAGCCTGAGGTCTGTGTCTCATAATTTCAAAGAATTAAAATAATGGACAATGAGAGCAAGTGGAGAGTTTATTGAGAAAGAAAAATAGCAAAGAGTAGAGCCCCCAGAGCTTGGAAGGTTCCCAAACAGGTTGCCAGGGCCAAAGGTGTGGTTCAAGTTGTAGAGCGCCTGCCTCTCAAGCAGGAAACTCTAAGTTCAAACCCCAGTATCACCCCCCCCCAAAAAAAACAGGTTCACAGGGAAGTGATGTGGTCTAAAGTTTTTATCCATTTTCTCCAGTGTTGTTCAATCTCTATGCTAATTAGTTATACAAAAAGCAGCATTCTTATTGGTTGTGCTCACAACATTCTGATAGGCCATGCCCTAGTCCTCCCAATGTCCTTATTCTTTTCTGTCCTGCTTTTCCTTCTTTCTGCCCTTTAAGGTCACAGGGAGGTTTCCAAGAGCCCTTCTGTTCTGGCTACACTGTCTAATTTCAGCTAACTGTCTAGCCTACTTGCTCAGTTGGAATGCAGACATCAAAAGCATTAATTCTCAGACTGGATTGGAATAAAAAAAAAGAATGTAAAAAAGTGTTTTATTAAACCAAGTACTGGCATACAAAAATTTGATTCAAAGCTTATAATGTCACCTGAGGACTGATGAGGGGGCTCCCACAGCTTCCCAGTTTCCATGCAAAATCACAATCCTTGAGATCCACGGACATGAAAAGCGTTTCAAGGTGTCTCATAACAAGTAGTCTCACAAGATGAACGTTTTAGCAAGTGTGAGAAATAGTCTGACCTGTCCAAACTCAAAGAATGTATTCAGAGACACTTGAAGTATGGCAGAAGTGAAACTTTAATGGCAATCTTGCAAGATTGGGTGCTTTGTAAGCCAGGCACACTCACAGCAGTTACAATAAGTATTTTATTGCTAGTGTGCAGGTCCTTCCTCTGGTTCCTCATTGGCTGAGTACTATGAGGTTTACCTTCATTTCCCAGACATCACCTAATTCATATTGAGTTATTTTAAAATATGCATCTCTTGAGATTGGTGGAATTTTAGAAGTGGGATCCACCTCTTCCTGTGGCAGGAAGATCTTCCTGTGATATGTGCCTTCTGGCATATGCACAGTTTTTACCTATTTTCTCATTTTATCATGACTTACCCCTCTCAATTTAAGTTCCCTTACCAGTTGACCCTCCCTCAAAATCTGCAAGCTGATACACAAACAAGCAACCAGTGTTAAATAACCTGCCTTGAAAATGGACCACCACTAACTTTATTTCTAACAAAACGGATTTATTTTAGTATAAAAGGACAAAGTATAAACAGGGTGGAAGGGGAAGGAAAAAACAGAGAAACATTTCTTGTTCCCCATACAGGAAATGGGACTACAGACTCAAAATGGTGGCCCCCATCTCCTAGTCTTATACTGGAAAGCTGGGGAAACACACATGGTCAAAGATAATGGGTCTGGGTGAGTGAGATGGCTAAAACTGGGAGGGGTCATCCAGGCCAACCCAAAACACAGAGATAGTAGGTATGCTTTAGAACTTCCCTTTGATTATTTTCCACCCATCCAAGGATCCTTGCATCTTGTTAATTTCTCAAAGAGGAAAGCAGAAGCAAGTTGCTCCTCTGTGTCTTCCTGTTCTTGTAACTTAGCAACTAAAAAGAGATGGGAGGGGGCTAGCTGCTCTAGCTTTCCAGCCTTTACTTCCTTATTCCAGTGTTTGAGTTTGGCCCTTTATTTATTAAAATGATATAATTTCCTAGTCTCCTCATCTATCTATCCTGCCTCATTATAGAGTAACAGTAAATATCTAGAAATTAAGACTTCAATTCAAATATATTTTCATCTAATATAGGTCAAATAATTGGGAGGGAATAAGTTTTAAGCAATCAAATTTTAAGATAACTAAAATTCATATTTGTTCATAATTTTAAAATACCTTAAAGTCAATAATTTTTACAAGGTAGCTCACATAATATTTAAGTCATAAAATGGCAACATCTATTTTAGGTAGCAATAAATTTTAGGAAAATATCTTCCTCCTTTGTTGTAAAGGGCTATCCCAAGTAAAGTTAATAGTTACACTTACCTCCCCTGTTAATGAAATGTGTTTATGTGATCTAATGCTAGTAGTTATAGTAGAGACTAGAGATATCTGTTTTTCTGCAATAGATAAGTTGCTGCTGCTTCCCTACCTAGTCCTTGCTTAAATTAGATTCTTAATGTTCTTTTCAAATCATTTTGGTTTTGCATGAAAACCTTGAGAGATTTGGAAAAAAATTGGGCTTTTCACACCACAAATATGTTGTGTTTTTAATGAATGTTCAGTATTTGCATGTATATATGGCATTCATCATGTGTCTGAAGTATGAATATTTATATATAATAATTCATTATAAATAGTTGGAAATCCACAAATGAGACTGTGTACCAAGTGTAGACATTGTCTTGTTGGTGGCGGGGTGGAGTCTGTGATCAGACTTTCAAATGCTTTGTATCCCACAGGGAAGAATCCATGGCAGGACACGTAGGTGTAAATTGTGTTTATTAAAAGTTAGGGAAGGAAAATACAAAAGGGAGCATGGTGGGGCCCAGGTGGAAGCTGGAGGCAGAGAAAGCATGCTTCTCTTCTCCAGGTGCTTTTAAAACTTATGCTAACCTATGGGAAGGGAGGAACGAGGAGATTCTCATCCAATAATCAATGAGTGGGGCAGGGCATGGGTGGCTCCTGGGCCAGGTGAGGGCTGTCCTTGAGCCAGAGCATGGTCAATCTGCAATGCAATATTTTTCTATGAGTCCCAAACTTTCCCTAATTTTAGCCTGTCTCAAATTCCCCCTGAGAGATAAGATTCCCCTAAAAAATTTTTTTGAGGTTGCTAGGGCCTGAAGTTCTCTTTTTCTTCTGAATATGCTTCAAGCTGACAAGGGGCAGCAGACCCTACTTACAAGGTGAAATTGTCTATTTCTTTCTCTTGGGGCCTATTTTAACATAAGGTGTTTGAATTTTTGTCCAGCACAGTCAAGGTTTCTCATAGAGATCTAGGTTGTTCGTGGAGATCTCATTTGTCTGTAGAGCTTGACAGCCCTGTTACCTCATGATTTGGGCCCTAAAGGCTTTTATCCTGGTAGATAAATCTGATTTAGAAGACATGACCTGAACATGAACATTGATAAGAGCATCAGAGGGGGGCTCTGTCAGGTGTAGCAAGAAAGATAAATATCTAAATATTTATTTTGAAAAATGACAGACTCTTATGGTTACTTTTTATAGATGTTTCTACCTGTAGCTATTTTTGATCCCTGGATGACCCTCTGTTTGGACTGCCACTGCAGTGAGCAGTTAAAGACTGATATTAGGGGCCAGGTGTACCAGGTGGCAGGTGCCAGTCAAATTAAAGGGTAAACATCAATGAGTCAATTCTGTACAGAAAGAAGACTCTCAGTGTCCCTAGGCAGAAGTTAGATACCATTGAAAGTTGTATTACCTTTGCTTGAACATAAGGCCTTGGCCAAAGACATGAGTTTGCCTTTTTTCCTGAAGCCTAGAAGGCTTAAAGGTGTAATGCCTTTTTATAACTCTGTTTTAGAAAGCTTATAAACTTGAAGAACACAAAGACACTGAACATATAAAGGAGCCAGTAGCAGCATCACAGTTTAAACCTTGAGTTTTGGTTAGGTAAAGTGACAAGTTAGTGGTTGCCAGCACTATCAATAATAGTATTGGCAATTAAAAACCTTAAATTTTTTAATGGTAAGGGGAAGGCAGTGTCAGTAATTCAAATGGCCCCAGATTTAATGCTCAATTTTGTATCATATATATAAAACAATGTTTACCTAACCAATGCTTATCTAACCTAATAGATGTTAGGCCTAAATGGAAGAACTTTCAGCAATTGTCATAAAGAGCAGAAATGACAAAGACCTTATTAGAAAGAATGTACCTTAGATAAAAGAACTATAGCTGTTTACATGTATACACTTTTAACTCTATAAAAGATTTATAATATTTAGATACATGTACAAGGCACTAGCATATTAGAAACATTTAAAAGAATTTTTACTTAGTTTAAACGTGGTTTTCTCAGTGCTACCAGAAAAATACTTTTGGGTGTTTGCATCTGTCAAGAGACTAATTTAGACAGGATGAAAATAATGGTAAATAATTTTAAATGAGCTATGTAGAGAACCTACTTAATGAGTTTGATGAGTACACTAGGCAAAGAGGCTGATACCAAAAATAAACTGTAACGTGAAAATATAATTTAAAGGAAGACAATCTGTTGAGTGTTAAAAGGGAAGCATTTAAATATGAACTTTTATAGCCAGTACAGAATTAACTACCAAATCCAAATCTCACCAAGGTAAGCTTGGCTGATACAAACCTATTGCCTGTGGTTAGTTTTCACATCAGGCCATTTATAAGCTTATAGCTTATAAACTTGAGAAGAATAGGGGAACGAGTTCATTTTCTAAAAAGACAATCATAAACCAACAAGATTAATGTCTCAAATGATTAGATACAGAAACAGAGATAAGGGAGTAAGCATAAAGTTAGGAAACCCAGTGACTGAGAGTCATGGCTTGGATATAAGAAATCTCATCCTAGACTGCTGATGCTAACTAACAGAATGACTAGGGACACACAGCAAGGTTGTTGTTGACCTGCATGCAGCATCTAGAGTCCAAGAATAACAGGCTCCGTCATTCAGAATTAATGGCATGCACAACCCAATATTTTAGGATTAATCACTTTTTAGTAGACCCCAATAAAAACCCTCCCACCTGGAGGGTAAACTTTGGTTTGGTTTTGGTAAAATTTTGTATCAGCCTATAGTACCAAAAATCCCTGACAATTATTTTGATAAAACAGAAACCTATTTTAAAATACACATTAGTACCTTAAATTTTGATCTCAGAAAACTCTCTAGGTAAACTTTAAACTATAGCCAACTCAATCCCACACATAAAAACTTATAAGCTTTAAGACCTTAATTTGTATCTTGAAACAACCTTTGTAAAAACCTGAATTTAGAAAACACTGTTTTTAATAAAACTCTTAGCAACTTTATACCTTAAAAGACTCAGGAGGAAAAGCAAGTTAGATACACCTTACAGGAAAAACCACCAAGAAGGGGCAAAACTTTGACTCTTCCACACCTTCAGCCTGCACATAGCATCTCCATTTCATGTTAAACAGAGAAACCAGGAGGGTTCCTGTGCCGCTGACGGACTGCAGCACCCAGACGGCTTGGGAAGATGCAGACCACAAGGTGAACTAAGTGGTACGCAGTACTCCCACAGACAACCCTGGACCAGACCAGCATAGCCCCCTGGACAGACTGACCCCCACCCAGGGAAGAAAGAGAAACTGAATGATAAGCAATAACAACATAAAAGACATGTAGCAAAGAAGGTGGGGCACCCCGAGTGCCGAAGAGCAGGGGAGGTGAAATCCCTCACAACAAGCCGGCTGGAGAAGGCAGGAGTGGTGGCACATGCCCAGCAACCAGGAGTGAGAAAGCTTGTAAAAGCAGCGGTGGGAGGAAAACTCCACAGGAGAGGGGGGAAGACCCACTTCCCACTTGAGCTGTAAATAAACATGTAGGCCTGAGAAAGCGGATGTAGTGTCACCTCTCCCAGTGTGCTTGGAAAGGGGAAAGCTTGTAGCAGCAGCTCAGGCACTGGAGAACTCTGAGTAAACAGAGCCTGCGGGGCCAGGTGAGTGTTAAGCTCACTCCTGAGATCTGCATAAATAAAGCCTCCAGCAATAGCAGGCTGACAGCAGTGGGCAGGTGAGCCACAGCCCCAGATAGCCATTCACAGAACTGAATCCAGACTCTTTTTTTGTCTCTCTACCTTTGATGACACAATAACCGAGCTATACCTGCATGCTGAAAAACTTACTGAAACTGTATTGCATTTGAACTTGGGATGCTTTGTGGGTTTCTTTGTTTTGTGCTGTTTTGTTTTGTTTTTTTCCCCTTTGATGAGATAACGACAGAACTACTTCTGAGACACCATCATCAGATTGGAGGCTGAGGGACGAACACCAAAATTATTAAGACTGAAAATTTATTACATTTGAACTTGGAGATTTTTTTTTTAATATTTATTTTTTTTCATTTATTTATTTTTTATTTTTTATTTTCAATCCTCTCTCTGTCTCTCTAATTCCTGTTCAGCTTACTGTTGATTAGTACACTATCTCTCCCTGTTTATATCTTTGAAACTTTTTGTTGTTTGTTTGTTTTGTATTTTTCTGCTTGTTCATTTGTTTTTCCCTTTTTCTTTAACTTCTTTCCTTTCCATTTCCTCTAACCCTTCCATTCTAAATATCACCATTGTTATTATTACAAGCTAGAAAATACTTAATTGCACACAATACAGGGACATAACAACACCAAGGGCAATGACGGAAAGAAAGAAAAAACAGGGAAACCAGTTTCCCCACAGCAAAAAATTAGTACAGGAACCAGAGGGGAATGAAAAAAACAGATACTTAGATCCAGACTCCAACAAAATGAACATAAACTATGCCAAAGAACCCAATGAAGCTCACAAGAACAATCTAAAAGAAGAAATACTACAGGTACTCAATGAGAATTTTATAGAGATGATACTGGATATGGTCAACCAAAATGTACAGGAGACACTCAGGAAATTCCAAGACAACAAAAACAGAAAATTTGAAAAAGCACAAGAAGAAATAAAAGAAACCATAGAAGCACTGTATAAGCACCAAAGTGAAACAAAGAACACAATTAATAAACAGATAAATGAACTCAGGACAAAAATAGACAACATTAAAGAGGAAACGACTCCAGATATGGAAAACCTCAGAAAAAAGAATGAAATAGAATTGCAAAAAAAATGAAAGGCCAATCCAGCAGAATAGAACAAACAGAAGACAGAATCTCAGAACTCAAAGATAAAATAGTAATTAAAGGAAAAACCGAAGAACTATTAGTTAAACAACTCAAGACCTGTGAAAAGAAAATGCAAAACCTCACTGACTCCATCAAAAGACCAAACCTGAGAATCATGGCCATTGAAGAAGGAGAAGAGGTGCAAGCAAAGGGAATGTGTAATATATTCAACAAAATAATAACAGAAATTTTCCCAAATCTAGAGAAATCTATTCCCATACAGATGCAAGAGGCCTCCAGAACACCAAACAGACCAGATCAAAATAGAACAACCCCATGGCATATCATCATTAAAACAACAAGTACAGAAACTAGGGAAAGAATATTGAAGGCTGGAAGAGAGAAAAAACAAATAACATACAAAGGTAAACCCATCAAAATCACAGCAGACTTCTCAACAGAAACATTAAAAGCAAGAAGAGCTTGGGGTGAGATCTTCCGGGCACTCAATGAAAATAACTTCAACTCCAGGATACTCTACCCAGCAAAACTATCATTCAAAATAGATGGAGCAATAAAAGTCTTCCATGATAAACAGAAACTAAAACAATATGTGACCACAAAGCCACCACTACAAAAGATTCTTCAAGGGATTCTGCACAAAGAAAGTGAAACCCAACATAACCATGAAAGGGCAGGCAGCACCAAATCACAGGAAAAGAAAAAGCAAGAAAGTAGACAGTAACTTCAACTTAGGTATACACAATCAAACCTTCAAACAACTAAGAAAACTAAATGACAGGAATCACCACATACCTATCAATACTAACACTTAATGTTAACGGATTTAACTCCCCCATCAAAACGCACCATTTGATGAAATGGATTAAAAAGGAAGATCCAACAATTTGTTGCTTACAGGAGACCCATCTCACTGACAGAAATAAGCATAGGCTTAGGATGAAAAGCTGGAAGAAGATTTACCAAGACAATGGCCCTCAAAACCAGGCAGGAGTAGCAATACTTATCTCTGACAAAGTAGACTTCAAACCTACATTGATCAAACTAGATAAAGAAGGACACTCCATACTAATAAAAGGGGAAATAGACCAAAAAGGAAATAACAATTATCAACCTATATGCATCCAATGTCAACACACCCAATTTCATCAAACATATCCTGAAAGACCTAAAAGCATATATTAACTCCAACACAGTGGTTGTGGGAGACTTCAACACCCCATTATCATCAACAGATAGGTCATCCAAACAAAAAATCAATAAAGAAATCCTAGATCTAAAATATACAATAGATCAAATGGACCTACTTGATGTCTACAGAACATTTCATCCAACTTCCACACAATATACATTCTTCTCAGCAGCCCATGGAACTTTCTCCAAAATAGATCATATCCTAGGGCACAAATCAAGCCTCAGCAAATATAAGAAAATAGAAATGATACCATGCATTCTATCTGATCACAGTGCAATAAAACTAGAACTCAACAACAAAAGTAAAGACAAAAAACATGCAAACAGCTGGAAACTGAATAAGTCATTCTTAATGAACAATGGATCATTGATGAAATAAAAGAGGAAATTAAAAAGTTCCTGGAAGTCAATGAAAATGAAAACACAGCCTACCGGAAACTATGGGACACAGCAAAGGTAGTCTTGAGAGGAAAGTTTATAACCATGAATGCATATATCAAAAAGACTGAAAGATCCCAAATCAATGACCTAATGATACATCTCAAACTCCTAGAAAAACAAGAACAAGCAAATCCCAAAACAAAAAAAAGGAGAGAAATAATAAAAATAAGAGCTGAAATCAATGAAATAGAAACAAAAAAAACTATACAAAGAATTAATGAAACAAAAAGTTGGTTCTTTGAAAAAATAAACAAGATTGACAGACCCCTGGCAAACCTGACTAAAATGAGGAGAGAAAAAACCCAAATTAGTAGAATCAGGAATGCAAAAGGGGAGATAACAACAAACACCATGGAAGTCCAGGAAATCATCAGAGACTACTTCGAGAACCTATATTTAAATAAATTTGAAAATCTTAAAGAAATGGACAAATTTCTAGATACATATGATCATCCAAAACTGAACCAAGAGGATATTAATCACCTGAATAGATCTATAACACAAAATGAAATTGAAGCAGCAATTAAGAGTCTCCCCAAAAAGAAAAGTCCAGGACCTGATGGATTCTCAGCTGAATTCTATCATACCTTTAAAGAAGAACTGATTCCAACCCTTCTTGAACTGTTCCATGAAATAGAAAGGGAAGGAAAACTGCCAAACACATTTTATGAAGCCAGTATTACACTTTTCCTTAAACCAGGCAAAGACACCTCCAAAAAGGAGAACTATAGGCCAATCTCCTTAATGAACATTGACGCAAAAATCCTCAACAAACTAATGGCAAACTGAATTCAGCAACACATCAAAAAGATTACTCACCATGACCAAGTAGGCTTCATCCCAGGGATGCAAGGGTGGTTCAACATACGAAAATCAATAAACGTAATAAACCACATTAACAGAAGCAAGACAAAAACCACTTGATCATCTCAATAGATGCAGAAAAAGCCTTTGATAAGATCCAACATCATTTCATGATAAAAGCTCTAAGAAAACTAGGAATAGAAGGAAAGTTCCTCAACATTATAAAAGCTATATATGACAAACCTACAGCCAGCATTATACTTAATGGAGAAAAACTGAAACCATTCCCTCTAAAATCAGGAACTAGAAAAGGATGCCCACTATCTCCACTCCTATTCAACATAGTACTGGAATTCCTAGCCAGAGCAATTAGGCAAGAAGAAGGAATAAAAGGAATACAAATAGGTAAAGAAACTGTCGAAATATCCCTATTTGCAGACGACATGATCCTATACCTTAAAGACCCAAAAAACTCTACTCAGAAGCTTCTACACATCATCAATGGCTATAGCAAGGTAGCAGGATATAAAATCAACATAGAAAAATCATTAGCATTTCTATACACTAATAATGAACAAACTGAGAAAGAATATATGAAAACATTTCTATTTACAATAGCCTCAAAAAAAATCAAATGCCTAGGTGTAAACCTAACAAAGGATGTGAACGACCTCTACAAGGAAAACTATACACTTCTGAAGAAAGAGATTGAGGAAGACTATAGAAAGTAGAGAGATCTCCCAAGCTCATGGATTGGTAGAATCAACATAATATAAATGGCTATACTCCCAAAAGTAATCTGTATGTTTAAGGCAATTCCCATCAAAATTCCAATGACATTCATTAAAGAGATTGAAAAATCTACCACTAAATTTATATGGAAATACAAGAGGCCATGAATAGACAAGGCAATACTCAATCAAAAGAACAATGCTGGAGGTATCATGATACCCGACTTCAAACTATATTACAAAGCAATAACAATAAAAACAGCATGGTACTGGCACAAAAACAGACATGAAGACCAGTGGAACAGAATAGAGGACCCAGATATGAAGCCACACAACTATAACCAACTTGTCTTTGACAAAGGAGCTAAAAATATACGATGGAGAAATAGCAGCCTCTTCAACAAAAACTGCTGGGAAAACTGGTTAACAGTCTGCAAAAAACTGAAACTAAACCCATGTATATCACCCTATACCAATATTAACTCAAAATTGATCAAAGATCTTAATATCAGACCCCAAATTCTAAAGTTGATACAGGAAAGAGTAGGAAATACTCTGGAATTAGTAGGTATAGGTAAGTACTTTCTCAATGGAACCCCAGCAGCACAGCAACTAAGAGATAGCATGGATAAATGGGACCTCATAAAACTAAAAAGCTTCTGCTCAACAAAAGAAATGGTGTCTAAACTGAAGAGAACACCCACAGAGTGGGAGAAAATATTTGCCAGCTACACATCAGACAAAAGACTGATAACCAGAATATATAGGGAACTTAAAAAACTAAATTCTCCCAAAATTAATGAACCAATAAAGAAATGGGCAAGTGAACTAAACAGAACTTTCTCAAAAGAAGAAATTCAAATGGCCAAAAAACACATGAAAAAATGCTCACCATCTTAGCAATAAAGGGAATGCAAATTAAAACCACACTAAGATTCCACCTCACCCCTGTTAGAATAGCCATCATTAGCAACACCACCAACAACAGGTGATGGCGAGGATGTGGGGAAAAAGGAACCCTCTTACACTGCTGGTGGGAATGTAAACTAGTACAACCACTCTGGAAAAAAATTTGGAGACTACTTAAAAAGCTAGACATTGATCTACCATTTGATCCAGCAATACCACTCCTGGGGATATACCCAAAAGAACGTGACACAGGTTACTCCAGAGGCACCTGCACACCCATGTTTATTGCAGCACTATTCACAGTAGCTAAGTTATGGAAACAGCCAAGATGCCCCACTACTGATAAATGGATTAAGAAAATGTGGTATCTATACACAATGGAATTTTATGCAGCCATGAAGAACAAAATGTTATCATTCACTGGTAAATGGATGGAATTGGAGAACATCATTCTGAGTGAGGTTAGCCTGGCCCAAAAGACCAAAAATCATATGTTCTCCCTCATATGTGGACATTAGATCAAGGGCAAACACAACAAGGGGATTGGATTTTGATCACATGATAAAAGCGAGAGCACACAAGGGAGGTATGAGGATAGGTAAGACATCTAAAAATCTAGATAGCATTTGTTGTCCTCAATGCAGAGAAACTAAAGCAGATACTTTAAAGCAACTGAGGCCAATAAGAGAAGGGGACCAGGGACCAGAGAAAGGGTTAGATCAAGAAGAATTAACCTAGAAAGTTACACACATGCACAGGAAATCAATGTGAGTCAACTCCCTGTATAGCTATCCTTATCTCAACTAGCAAAAACCCTTGGTCCTTCTTATTATTGCTTATACTCTCTCTTTAACAAAATTAGAGATAAGGGCAAAATAGTTTATGCCAGGTATCGAGGGGGTGAGGGAGAGAGGGATGGGGTGGGTGGTAAGGGATGGGGTTGGGGGATGGGGGAGAAATGACCCAAACATTGTATGCACATATGAATAAAAAAAAAGAAAAGCAAGTTAAACTATCTTTTTAATAATAGAAATCTATAAGAACACATGGTTCAATAAACCTAATTATAAAAGAGTTGAATGTAAATTATACTCATGAAAGAATGAAACAGATTATTGTCCATAAATTTTTAGTCATAAGGCAGAGAATAATTAGCGTGGTTGGGATTAGAATTGTAGATAACTTTTCCAACAACAGTTTTACACATTAACTGTATAAAAGTAGTTTTAGAACCATCCTAAAGGCACCTAAACACACAGAGATGTTTTAACCTAGGCTTATATTTGCCAAAAAACGTCAAATATAAGCATGCATGTATGACCTCAAAAAAGTAAAAATTAAGTGGTCACAATTGGTAGGAGACAAAGACATACACAGAAAACACAATGACACACAAACAATCACATTAATTCAGAGAGCACTCTTAAACAAATCATTTCTTGTCATTATGTTTAGTAGGTTAGGCAGCTAGATTGTTGAGTAGTTTATAACAGATCTTTAACACAAATACTCTATTCTTTGTCCAATCCTTAACAGATTAATATATTAAAACTATATTATGTTAGAGAATTTTAACCACAAGTTAGTTACAATTTTTCTGGAAGATGGCAAGATGGTGTTATCCATGTGTTTCCTATCCCTGGGGTGTGGCAAGATGGCACTGGACAGGTGGTGGCTTTATCATGGTGGTGGCATTTCCTGTGACCACATGGTCTCTCCAAAGGGTCTCTCAAATGGAACACAAAGACATGTTACCTTCAACATATGGGCTCAAAATAGCAATCTGTTATAGGAATAAAAGACATCTCCAAGAGACAGGTATTATTGCCCATATGAGTTAGTCATCATTTTTAGATTAGCAGAATTAAAGCACTCCCAGTATTTAAGGATACAACCAAGTGAATATGTTGGTTTCCCCTGTGATGGCTGGTGGAAAGAGAGAGAGAGGGAAAGGGAAGGGGGAATCTACTGTTAAGAGACAGAACCATTCTCCTAAGGGTCACCCCTCCACCTCTGCATGAGGGTTCCTGAATGGGATTCCCTATGCTGTCTGGTGGAGAAAGAGAGGGAAAGGGAAGGAGGAAAAATGCCCCTTGAGAGAGAGTGAGAGCATTCCAAGATTCTCAAGGCATCCCTCTTATATCAAGGAAGTCTCAATTACAAGTCCTTATGGCCTGGCTTGCCCTAAAGGCTCTCAGTGCACATCTCCATGCTAACAAGCAGCAAGGTACCCGACTTCCTACCATTCTCCAAAGGGCCAGTCTCTTACACCCCTGCATGAGGGTTCGTAAATAGGATGCTGATCTTGAATGCTAGTCCAACAAAGAGACCAAATAACTGAAGCAAACTAAGGTGGAATTTGAACTCATGGCCTCACACTTGTTAGGCAGGCATTCTACCACTTGAGCCACTAAGTGAGTCCTTGTTAGCTTCCCTAAGGAAAAGAGACTTAGAAACTATCTTCAAAATCTGGCAAATAATCCCATTAATCCCATCAGTGAAGGGTACCAGCCACTTACAGGTGGACCCATGGCATGTATCTCTGGGACAGAGAAATATGACCTCAGGGTGAGCAGTTCCATGACCTCTGCAGGAAATGGTGACAAGGAGATAATGAGTGATAGGACAGCCTGCCTGGGGGAAACAGAGGCATTGTGGGCAAGAAAGCAATGATGTGGGACAGGGGAACAATAGTGTGGGCACAAGGCAGCCACAGGTAAAAGATTTCCAGCCTGAGGCCCAGGGCCACCAGAATTGGTGTCTTTATTAGCTTCCTTGGACACTCACAGCAGCAGAGGTGGCACAGTGGCCATGGAGCCCAGGCCATGCGAGTGGTGGGCCTTTGGGTGTGTCCAGTGCTGGTTATGCTTTTTGTCTGCACTGCTGCTCCCTTCAGCTTGCTAGGCTGTGTGACTCCTGACAGTGGCAGCAGGCTCCCAGGCCCACCTTGGCATGGGTGCATGGGTGCCGCTGCTGCTGCTGCTGCTGGCATGAACAAGCTGCCTTGCCCCCAGTGCCACAAGCCTCCCAGCCTCCAAGCCCTTCCCACTGGTCCCAAGAACTGGAAGTCTCCCGGCTGGCAAGCTGACACTCACAGGCCAGAGACTCAGGGTGCAGGCACATGTCCCTGGTCCCTCTGATAGATATCAGGTAGGCATTAGCAGTGGCTACAAGAGGAAGACAGGAAGAAATCATTTTAATTTAACTTTCCAACTCCGATAATCTCTATTTAAGATCAGGTAGCCAGAGCCCAGAGGCTATCACAGGACTCTAACCACTATCCTAAAGTTTAATTCACTTTCTACCCAAGAGTAATCCACACCCTAAACCCCAACTATGTCTGGGGCAGGGAGGTTTTCACAAGTGAATTTAACAAAACAAAAGATCCAAACCTTGGAGCTAGACCAAGCAAAGGCTAGGAATTCCAAACAGAAATTCTCTATCAATTTGAGCAGGAACTAGCAGATTACTCAATGTCTCTCTTTACAAAGCAATGACTCAAATCCAGGAAATCTAGGAGCCCAGAATGACCCTTCCTTGTTTTAATAGCCATCTCAGTCATCCAGACCCATTGCCTTTGACTATGTGTATTCCCAACTCTCCAGTACAAGACAAGGAGACAGGGACCACCACTCTTGAGTTTTTGCTCCCATTTCTTGCAGTGGGGAGCAAGAAATGTCTCTCTTCTTCACTCTCCCTTGACTCCATTGCTCTCACTATAGAGATAATCCACTTTCAGTTGGTTGAAAGCATATTTTTTTCCTAATAAACTTTACTATTACTTTCACTGAATCTTCTCCTGCTAGACGCAAGAACCAAGGTAAAATTTCAATGCCATCTTTCCAGTAACACCTCTGGAGGCAGTTTAAGGCCTGGGGCCAGTTGGGTCAGGTGGGGTGTGCCCCTCACTCACTGTCCAGGACCTTGCTGGTGGCCTATAGCACAGGACATGTTATCAGGTCAAGGATGGGTGAAGAGGAGCCCAACCAGGGTGCCTGGGGTGACAGTCACCATGGCTGGCACCCATGGCATTGCCCAGGGCTGTTGGGTTGTCCTGATTGCCCTCCCAGGATCTCATGGCTTCCTGAACCTGAGGGGTCAAAGAGGGAGGAGAGATAAGGGAGAAGGGAGGAGCAGAGAAGGGAAAATGGAATTGAGGTTTTAAGGTGGTCTGCCCTGGAGGGGAACAGGGAAAGCATGGGATGCAGGGACCTGAACATGAGTGTTCTCCACGAACCCCAAGATGTGGGGGGGAGCGCAATTGGGTGGACAGATATGTGACCCACAGCAAGGCCCGCATGTTGGGCAGACACCATAGGGTCCCTGGGGCCCCATGTCTCCCAGCTGCATTTCCTGAGGGCAGAGCTCAGCCATTCATTTGGCTATGGTTTCTGAGAAACAGAGGGAAAAGAAGAAAGGAGAGTAGAAATAGAGTCTGGGGATTCATTGTTTCTCCTGGCTGGCTTTGCCACATGTTGACCACAGGGTGAAGTTTGTGATCAGAACACTTCCAAATTCTTTTTTCCTAGGGGAAGAATCTATGGCAGGACACCTGGGTGTAAGTGGAGTTTATTAAAAGTTAGGGATGGGAAATACAAAAGGGAGTATGGTGGGGCCCAGGTGGAATCTGGAGGCAGAGAGAGTATGGTTTCTCTTCTCCAGGTGCTTTAAAAACTTATGCTAATCTATGGGAAGGGAGGAACCAGGTGATTCCCATCCAATAATCAATGAGTGGTGCAGGGCATGGGTGGTTTCTGGGCCAGGTGAGGGCTGTCCTTGAGCCAGAGCATGGTCAATCTGAAATGTGATATTTTTCAATGAGTCCCAAACTTTCTCTAATTTTAGCCTGCCTGATTCTAAAGTGTCTATAATTGTTATCTAAAGCATATCATTAGAATTAATTTTTTTGGCAATACTGGGGTTGAACTTCAGGGCCTCATGCTTGCTAGGCAGGCACTTTACCACACCAGCCCCTCAACCAGCCCTTTTATGCATTAGGTATTTTTGAGATAGGGTCTCAGGAACTATTCACCCAGGCTAGCCATGAACTACAATCCCCCTGATCTCTGCCTCCCAAGTAGCTAGGATTACAGGCTCATCAGAATTCTTAAACTAAGAAATTTTATTTAATTCGGTATTTCTTCCTTACCTCAAGCCTAAATAGATCAAGAAAAATAATAGACTCAAAAAAATTTGGTAGCATACATGTGGTATCTAACTTCTGGAAGGGCATCATTTTATAATCTAAGGATTATGCTTTTGTTTAACTTGATCATATATCCTTACAGTGCTTTTAACATATATTTTTGAGTAAAACATTTAAATGCGCTGTGGTTGGAGACAACCTATTTTAAGAAAAAATGTTTTAAGTCAGGTATAGTGTCTCTTGCCTGAAATCCCAGCTACTCAGGAGGCAAAAATCAGGAGGATCTCAGTAGGAGGCTGGCCCAGACAAAAAGTTAGGGAGACCCCTGTCTCTACCAACATGCTGGGCATGATGGCACACACCAGTCATCCAGTTAATCACTGTCTAAAACTGGCTCTGCACAAAAACACATGATCTTACCTGAAAACCAACTAAAGTAAAAAAGGACTGGATGTGTGGCTCATGTGGTAGAATGCCTGCCTAGCAAGTATGAGGCTTTGAGTTCAAACTCCAGTGACACCACAAAATAAAGAAAAAAATGTTTTCAAGTGAGAAAAGATTTCATATAGGAAAATAAGTTGTCTTAAAACAAAAGTCTGGATTGTTGTAAAACTGGGATAAGAAAGATAGAAACTAAGGATTTAAGTGAGTAACAGTGGTGCTGAACAATTGCAGGAGGTTTATAAGAGAAAAGATATATGAGAGAAGATGCATATGTAATTTAGCTTTAACTAAAAAAATCACTTATAGACTTTTCTAAAATAAATATTTAATACACAGAGTCTAGTTCTTTATGCTAAAACAACAAGGCTTTCTTAAAATATTGAGCTGCTCTTAGAAAAATTTACAAAAAGAATGGCTTAAAGAACAGAAACATTTTGCATATCAAGATAATTTCTGCTATCTTCATTAGGCAGTATAGATAGACGAGGAGACTGGAAAATTTTATTACTTTAATCAATATTTAAAGGGCCAGACTCAGAGACTGGAATAAGGAAGTAAAGGCTGGAGAGCCAGAACAGCTAACTCCCTCCCATCTCTTTTTAGATGCTAAGTTACAGGGACAGGGAGACAAAGAGGAGCTTCCTGCTTCTACTTTCCTCTTTGAGATGTTAACAAACTGTAAGAATCCTTGGATAGGTGGAGATTAATCATGTCTAGCAAAGGAAAGCTCTAAAGCACACCTATTGTCCCTGTGATTTGGGTAGGCCAGGATAACCCCTCCCAGGTTTAACAGCCCTTTCAGGCACCTAGACCCATTATGTTTGACCATGTGTATTCCCCAGATCTCCAGTATATGACTCGGAGGTGGGGGCTACCATTTTGAGTTTTTGTTCCCATTTCCCACATTAGGTACAGGAAATGTTTCTCTCTCTTTCTTCCCCCAACCCCTGTCTATACTTTATGCTGTTATACTAAAATGAATCCTTGCTATAACTTTCACTTTGTGAGAATTTTTGTTATGAGGCACCTTGAAATGCTTTTCAATGTTTGTGGAACTCTAGGACCTGTGGTTTTGCATGGAAACTGGAAAGCTATGGGAGTGTTGGGTCTGGGAACCTAAAAGACAGATGTGTGAGTCAGTACCCCATGCCCCATGGGGAGCACTATGAGCCCATATCTTCTCAGGAGATACATGGCCTCATAAATCTGCATTTCTGCACCCCGAGGAGGAGAGACATGATCTCATAAATCTGCCATGGGGCTGGTAAACAGGATGCTCTCAAAGTTGTTTCCTCCCATAAGGGACAAACAGACCAGCTCAATGAAGAGAGCCTGCATGTACAAATCCATGCCAATGGATAGAACCCACCTAACCCTTACCCTAACCCAGAGTTAAAGCATCCATAAAAAGCCCCAGCCTTCACCTGAGCAGGGAGCCACCAGTTTCAGGGCTCTGCTGCACTGCTCTAGCTGTAGCCTTTTCTTCTGTAATAAATCCTACTTTGTATGCCAACCTTGTTGTCCTATGAGTTAATCAGCTGCCACATGAGCCAATTCTTTGGCCTGTGAAGGCAAGATCTCTCTGACACCGGCCTGCAACAGGAGTCCCCTCATCTATCCTCCAGTGACACCTTTTGTGTTGTTTGTAGTCATTTTAGAGAACATGAGCCATGTGCTTCAAGTCAGAAGGGACATTCTTACTTTATTCATCCTTATTTTAAAATCAGTTTAAAATTAAACACTTTAATGTGAGCTATGTATAGGACTGAAATAGGTTAAGAGGTAGAATAAATGCAGGCAGTTAGGGCACAGCCCCAGCTGATGAGCAGCTTCTACAGAATATTCAGCTTCCCATGCAAAACAACAGGTGTAATACAAGACCCTCTTTCTCATCTAGAAGAATGTGATGGACATGACCAGAGTCTTCCAGTAAATCCATGTAAACACATGGTGCATGATTAAAAGTCTGATAGGGCCAGAATGCATGGACAGCACAGGTGCACACCTAATTGGCCTGAGGGACCACTTGGATTGTTGTTGGCCAAAAAGGGGAGGTTAATTTAGAAATTCTTTCACTACAGCAATATAAACATCTAGACCATCAGGAGCCCTCTCTAGGGACCCCTTACAACTCTTGGGTGTTTCTCTGTCTCAATGAACTCTTCTGCTTTACTCACTCTTGTCAGTGATTTTCATTCTTCAAAACTGCAAGGCAAAGACCCCAGGCTCAGACAGAGTACATAGGTAGCAGGACTAGCTATTTTAAACAAGATTTTTCAATCATATTGTTTGTAGATACCTAAAAACTAAGTCATATGAGAAAGGAAAAGAATGTGGAAGATTCCTCAATAAGCAAAAAGTGGAACTAAATCCTCCAATCAGCTTCCAAATTTCCATAAAATCCATAATGAAGATCATTTTGAGGGTTTTCACAAAAAAAGGAAACTCACAATGAAGAAATTTAACAAGGATTTATTTAGTAAAATAAGATAAATTAGGGAGAAATAGAAAAGGGAAAGAGGAGTACCTCCTGCCCAACATGCAACAGGTGGAGTAGAGAAGCTCCAAAATGGTGGTCCTTGATTCAGGTGTGTATGTCCCCTTCCCCAAGCTGGGAGATTTAAGCTTGAATCTCCATCTAGTTATAGGGTCACCTAGCAACCATCAATCATTTCATTAAGTTCCTGTTTTGCTATCATTTGAACATGGAGAAAATGGATCTAAGATAGGCCTTATTGTTACTCAAAACATGGAAACATGGGGCTTAGAGTATGTCTGTTATTACTCAAAACATAGGGATGATAGGTATAAGGATTAGGGTGGTCTTTTCTGGTCAAGATCCATTTACCAGGCACGTCTTTTATTCTCTTGTCTCCATACTCAGGCAAGGAGTTTGAAATTGACTTACATCTAAAACAAGGGAGGCTATGGGATGGGGAAGGACTGCTGCTCTTAGCAATTTTCAGCTTTACTTCCTTATTCTGTTTTAATCCCTGACCTGGCTTAACTTGTAATATATATAACTTTTAAATTTTAATTTACCAGTGACCTTACCTATCTATCCTACCTCAATAGTGCAAAATACAACCTTGTTGTAAGGATGTTATCAGTTCTATCCTTTCTGCAATCCAAGGAGATTGCAAAGTGACTGCAGAGAGAATGGCTTAGAGCAAAGACAGATACAAAATGGAGAAAAGATGGCATGATTTTCTCCTGCTATTAGTTAATTCGTATGCCCAATAAGCAGTCAATGCTTTTCAGCAAAAACAATTTGAGCACCTCTTACATAACTTCTAATGTTTAAGATGTTGTTAGTTATAGAATAGGTGAAATTAGACTTAACAATGGACCCTAGGTAAAGTTAGCCTAAGGACCACTCTTTCTAAACCTCTTATATTGTTTAAATAGGCTTAAACAGGTTTTTTGTTTGTTTGTTTGTTTTCATTGACTCCAGTTGTTAACAGGTGTGTTCTGTATGAACCCAGAGTCTTTATCTCTCAATTTCAAAGAATAAAAATCATGGATGATGAGAGTGAGTAAGCAGGAGAGTTTATAGAGACAGAAAAATAGCAAAGAGTAGAGTCCTCAGAGCTGGAGGGGTCCCAAGAGAGGGTTGCCAGAGAAGTGACATGGTTTAAGGTTTTTATCCATTTTCACTAGAGTGTTGTTCAATCTCTATGCTAATTAGGCATGTGAAAGGCAGCATTCTGGTTGGCTGTGCCCACAACGTTCTGACTGGTTGTACACTAGTCCTCATAGTGTCGTCATCCTGGTCCATCCTGCTTTTTCTTCTTTCCACCCTTTGAGGTCACAGGGAGGTCATCATGGAGGTGTCCAGGAGTTGCAGGAGGTCTAAGACAGAGACTGAGAGGGCAACAAAACTTTCGGGAAGCAAGTTTATTAAGCAAGCCAGCAGCGATTCAATGGACTCGAGTCCAAAGGCTGAGCCCCGAGAACAAAGGAGGCTTTCCTTATATACTATTTAGAGCAGGTTACAGAAAAGGGGGGAGGGTACAGCTTGATCCACACATAATCAAATGTTATTTTATTGGCTGGTTTTACCTCTGGGGTGAGGTGACCCTTTTCTGGTCTTCAAGTAACATTCCCCAACTCAGATTTTTCTTTGTTTCACTGTAGCACTCATTAATCTCTCTTCCCCCTCCCTGCCTTCCTGCCACATTCCTCCCTTTTATGCTTGGACCAACTTCTGGGTCAAAGGTCATCATCTTGATAGAGACCACAGTACCAGGGGATCAGGCAGGGTAATATCAGGCATGCTCGTAAGACAAGGAACATTGTCCCTATTAAGGTCTTGAACCCACCTAGGGTTGAGAATATCCCCAAATAGGTCATTGGGGCCCTATCCCTTTCAGGTCTTCACAGGGACATGGGCAAGCTTTTTTATCTTGTTGGTAATCTCTTTAATTACCTTTTTTTAATCATCAGTCTGTAAAGAGCAGCTACTCAGATTGAGATTATTTTAGGCTATTGTAAATTTAGGGAAGTTAGCTAGTGTTTGAGGTTGGGGGCTCTGTGTGATTGAGTCTCCTGAGTAGTGTCATTATAAAACTTTTGTCTCAAGCAGATCAAGTCCCCTAAGGGGGTGGAGAATTGGCCTTTTGGATGGGAGATATAGTAATTCCCGATAATAGAGGTTTTTAGGAGCCAAATGTTCTCCCCGTGGCTGGGGAAATGGTTTCATTAAAGGGTTCTTGTGGGTTTAGTTTTTTGCCTCTCATGGTCAATGGTCTCCCATATTTGTTCCCCAACAAACATAACACAAAGTTGCATTTAGAGTTTGTACTATGGACTCAGCAAGTGAGAGGAACAGGTTTTTGCTTTTAACTGAGATAGGAAACTCACTTTGTATTCCCTCATAAAAGGAGTGAAAGACCTGGTATGAGGAACTCTCATGAGTGATCATGATGAGCTGAAAGTGCAGCAAGGTACCAGGATCTGTTTTCTTTTTATAGATTAAAATATTAAACTTTTTCCAACTACCCACTCTATTTCATTGAGGTTGAAAATAGTGAAATTTATAGGATTATAGGCACCAAAAGTGTAGTTGGGGTTGCTTCCTTTTTTTTGTAAAAGAGTAGCAATTTCATGTGAGGTATGGACCTTCCCTTTAAGCTAAGTTGTCCACATTTTACAACACCAACAGGGACAGTAGAGTTGTTTATAGTATGCACAACTGGATGCCCCACTGTAATCTTTTGGGCATATATATTTTTCATTTAACCTATAAGTCCTTTCCCAGG
The DNA here is from genome assembly GCF_047511655.1 of Castor canadensis. Taxonomy (NCBI): domain Eukaryota; kingdom Metazoa; phylum Chordata; class Mammalia; order Rodentia; family Castoridae; genus Castor; species Castor canadensis. The sequence goes on along the minus strand of NC_133405.1, from coordinate 78,558,021 downwards.
CTATCCTCCCACAGTTGTCCTAAGGCCCAGTGTTTTCAGCTATTGCAGGATACACATATACAAGCTTGTTGGGGTCATTAACCCAGGTGTGGTTAATGAGCTTCCCAGTGCTGGTGAAGCTTCAGACCTCTAGCCATCACTCCCAAAGGTGTAGATGGGGTTAAAACAGATATACTGACCATAGTGAAAGCACACTGAGTAGGTGGTATGGCTGTGGGTGCATGACCCAACAATGTTGCCTGCATAGGAATAATAAATATGGAAAACGAGAGTTTTAGTAACAGTACTCCCCACTCAGGTAGTTTGTATACATGAGTCACAGTCCAAAGCCTGGGGGTCCCCAGGTAGAGAGCTGACCAAGATTAGCAAGAAGAATATACCAAATGGACTCATCCTCAAAGATGAGAAGGGTGACTCCTCAAGCTTCCACCATGCATAGACTAGTCAGCTTCTAGAGTGACTAGAGCAGGGCTGATGTCTCGTTGTCCATGGTCTCCATCTTCTGGGAAGCAGGGTCCTGTTGGGGAAGAGCACAGGCATTGTATGGTGAGCCTGGGTCAGGGATGCACTCCCATTTGAGGGAAGCTGTCTTCACTCGGCTGTGGTGGATCCAGGGAATGATCTTTGTTACTTGAACTGTGGTGGGGGTGGACAAAGCAACAACAAAAGGGCTCCTCCAGTGGGGCTTTAGCGGTTGAACATTTCATTCATTTACCCAAACAGCATCCTCTGCTTTACAAGGGTGCCTGGAAGTTATTAAGGCTATCGGAGAGTCTCTCTATTACCCAGTCACTGATTTTGAGAGAGTCAACGGATGTCCTGTATCTGTTTTCTCAGGTTGAGGTCACCTGTTTCCTTAAGGTCCCCGCACAGGCCCTTGACCAAAGAGGGTGGATGCCCAAAAAAGAATTTCAAAAGGGGAGAGACCTGTTCGTTTGGTGAGGCTTGACCTAATCCTGACCAAGGTTATGGGCAGTAATTGATCCCATTGTAGATTGGTCTCCTGGCATAGCTTTCCCAATTGTAGTTTTAGAGTCCTGTTTATACAATTTACTTTCCCTGAACTCTGGGGGTGGTAGGCCGTGTGTTGCTTTTAAGTTATTTTTAATTTTTATTTTAGCCGTTAACTGCACCACCTCAGTTGCAAAGGTCAGCCCATTGTTTGATCCAATAGACACAGGTATTCTGAATTGAGGGATGATTTCCTTTAACAGGCACATGGTCACTTCTTGGGCTTTTTTAGTCTGAGTGGGGAAGGCTTTTATCCATCCTGAGAAGGTGTAGACAAACACCAACAAAATTGGGGATTGTTTCTGACACACAGATTTGCACCTTTCACATATGGTCATACTTATGCTGGAGAGCTTGGGGACATAAAAATGCTGGGCTAAGGTGGTCTAAAGAGCTGTCTGCCCTGAGTGAGTTCTTTTATGGAACTGTTTGACAAATGTGGGAGCCAATGATTCAGGTATGGCAATGCAGCCATCAGTAAACTTTCACCATCCATCTGATAAAAAATTTTCTCCTTCAGTCTCAAGCCAAGCTTGTTCTTGTGCAGTATACCATAAGTCCCATTCAGATAAGGGGCATGGGAACAAGGCAGCTGCCAATGAAGCTGAGGTTTGTCCTACTGTGAGGGCTTTTTACTTGGCTTCCTTATCAGCCTTTCACTTTCCCTGAACAGCCGTTGTCTCCCCCTGCTCTGGTGCCCTTGGCAGTGCCTGACTACTACTCACTTAGAGACCCAGACAGCTTTTAGTAATTTTAGAATTTTTTTGTCCATATTTAACACTTTTTCCTCCCAAGTTAATGAGCCTCCTTCTTTATATAGGGCTCCATGGACATGAATGGTAGTGAAGGCATATTTTCAGTCTGTATACCTGGCAAAATGTGTGCTGTCTTGGACAAAGCTGTTGCAATCCATGAAATACTCGATGTCCGGATGTCTCTGGGCTGGTTGGTCAAGTCTGGCCAGCTGGAGAACACTTCATCCATAATCTCTAAACAGTCATGCTCTGGTGGACCTGAATTAACCCATTATAGGGTGGCTGGGTTTAGAGTCTTTACAACCTCTAACCAGACACACAGGTTTTCACATAACATGCTTTGATATTTGACCATCTGGGAGTTTGTTAACCAATAATTTTCTTTATATTCCATGAGAGGCAAAACAGAGTGGGGAACTTGGACTGTGGGTTCTTGTCCCAAAGTAAGTTTGTCTG